>NW_010194014.1:0-4634 GCF_000695765.1 Mesitornis unicolor | reverse complement strand
TAGTGGCCAGCCCAGCCCTAAACCATGGCAGTTTGTTAAAATCAGCCTTGAGCACCTCCCTCTGTAAGGTAAAAGAAGCCTCAGCCGTGTCCCTGCAGCTGAAGATGTTCTGATTTATCAATTGGCTGTGAGCATTGCTGGTGTTATGATATATCTCATCTCCAATCACAGCAGACGAGTGATCCCTAAATTGGTGGCTCAAACCCCATCGCACTTTCCTTCACGACACAGACCCATGTAACCAGCGCAGCACCAATGCAATCAGTGCTGGTTTAAAGGCTTCAAATGCCACTTTAAATCCTGTAAGTACGGTGGTGCTCGCATTGACAGCTCGGTGCTCTGCCGGTTCCCACCACCAACCTCGTTAGGGAAGCAAACGGCTCTGTCTTATTTTATCCTGCTCTATACATGACGCACTTAAAGGGCCTTAAAAAATCTAGTAAATGGAAATATATAGTACAATGAACAGTTAAAAGTGCCAATTGAATTGTGGTTGGCGATATCTTCTCGGCATACAATGTGAACACAGATGCTGCCTTTTATAGAGGTTTATGCATACAAGGAACGTGAAGTGGAACAAATGAGATTTGAATTCTATTATTCTTTTATAGCATCGCATTGCAGATAGCTTTTGTTAATTAGCTCCTATCTCAACACCTTTGGCAACTCTAAATAATTCAGGGAATCTTGTCTGTTGTTGTGGTGATGGTGGTGGCTCCTTTCACAGAGAAGCAGCCCTTCGGAATGGCAGGAAGCTTTTCCATCGCCTCGTTTAAAAATGATCCCCTAATTAAGCAATTACATTCACAGGGAGTGTGCTGTGGTCCCCTCAAACCCCAATCCACAGCGACAAATCTGTCCTAAGCCCTAAGTGGTGGCAAGATCCCTGAAAGTTTGCTTCCCCTCTCATGAGGTTTCCCCCCACTGCACCGAGCAGCTGCATCTGCACAACTCTGTAGAAAATTAATTCACTGAAAGAGTGGCCAAGCACTGGCAGTGGTGGAGCCCCCATCTCTGCAGGGATTCAAAACCATGTGGATGTGGCACTTGAGAACATGGTTTATGGCCATGGTGGGGTTGGGTTGAGGTTGGACTGGGTGATCTTGGAGGTTTCTCCCAGCCTCAATGACTCTGTGATAAAAAGCAGGCACAAACCCCATTGCTCCCAGGACTTCAAAGCAACAGGCGGTGTTTTCTGTCCAGACAGAACAAACAGCTATGTTTATGCTACATTGCGTGGTGCAGGGGGAGCCAACCAGCTCCGTTTCCAGACAGCACCACTTTGCACCTTTCTGCACCGCTTTCTGCACCACTTTGCTGAAGCCCCCAGGGCCGCACAGGGACCCTCGGGCTCTTGGCCTCTCCCTGGTCCCCAAGCGTGGGCAGGACACGGCTGCTCGGCCCTTCCAAACCACATCATGCAAAAGCGATGTCCTTCAGGGCACCATGGTAATTCACATCCCAACACAGCTTCAAATGCCTACTTATTTCACTTCTTAGTGCAAATATTATGTCTGCTCCTAAGCCCACTGTTTCAAATGATCCTGCAGTGCCTCAGATTAAGCCTGTGGGCTTTCTTTTGTACCTAAAAAGGACAAGGAATTGGTTATTCTTCACATAACAGCAGAAAATAATTATTTAGTTTTAAAATATCACAGTGACATCTTTCCATCTGCACTCCCATCGAGCACAGATCCTGCACCCCCCACCACACTGCATTAGGAAGGATTTGGGGCAAAAAATCCATCGTTTCCTGCCGTGTACATTCTGCCAGTTCCTCTGGCTCCTGTCCCTTGACTCTGTCTGCGCTTCACCCCAGGAATGTGGTCCATGAGCGTCCTTCAGCTCTGCCGTGGAAGCAAGGGACGTTTGCCAGGTTACGCAGTGGGGAGTTGGGTCAAAAATGCGATCGCAGACACAAACGGTCAAGAGAGAGCCCTGGCATGGGCAGCCTGTGCTAAGCCTCGGATTTAATTCAATCCATCCGAAAAACAAAAGGAGAGAGGATAAGAGGCTGGCACTTTGGCAGCAGCCGCCTCTTCAGGAGACAGCGGGGGTTGCCAAAATATTGGGCTCTCTGATCCGCTTTCCTCATGTCTTTGTGATGGAGGGGAATTAAACCCTGCAGTTGCCATTGACCTAACGTGCCAAGGCTCCTGCCTGATAACTGATGGTTTTATTGACCTCTTTTTTTTGTCACACTCTGTCCCCAGAAGCTCATTGTCCCCCAGATCTCTCTGTGGGCCCTATGAGTCCTTGCAGGGTCGGTTCCTGCTCTTCGGGTACCACGGCGGCTGTCTCCTGCGTGGCTGCAGAGTTTCCCAGCATCAGCGCGTTGTGCACGAGGTGGATGTGAACGGAGCCAGGCCCCAGCAGCAGAGCGGTAGGTGTGTTTGCAGCGTGTGCAGTGCACTGAGGCCTGCGGGAAGGGGATTTTGAAACCCAGCAACCTGTACTGTTGTAAATCCAACAAGAACAGGTAGGAGGTAGGCGTTCTCCTTTGGCCAAGATAGCACCACTCCTACGCGGTACAGCAGAACTAAAGCACCTAAAAAAGGCATTGCAAGAGCATTTATAGTCCTTTAGGATATCTTAGGTTCTGATCTGATTGGTGGAGATGTGCTGGGCCAGGGGGTTGAGTGAGGACCTAGAAAAGGTCTTGCAGGTTACACAGGACATCGGACCTGGTACCCACACATGAGGAGGGATGAGAGGGGCTGTAGGCAGACATCTCCATGGGAAAACTGAATAAAAGGTGGCATAATGCGAGGAGGATGCTGCTGAGAGCAACCCAAACTCGACATTAGCTACAAAACTCCCTACCAGTGACTAACAAACATTGCAAGGTAAGGGTTGACATGTACCCTTCTGCTCCATCCCGCAGCACAGGGAGCAGGGGATGCAGGCCCCTTTGGAGAGGGGCGATGGATTACCCAGGATAACCCATGTTTTGGAGGGACCAGCACAGGGGTGTCACCGTGCAGACATTGAGCACCTCTGGGGCACCCCCAGCTCCTCTGAACCCATTCAATGCAGCTCCCAGCACAGTTTTCATAGCCAGGTTTTCCAGCCAGCACTGTCAGGAGCACTCAGGATATGGAGCTATTTGGGAAATTGGCTCCCATTTTTGGCAGTAATTGAGAGCCGAGCTCTCAGGAAAACGGGAGCTCTCAATGCCTGGATGCCATTTCTCAACTTTGCTCACAAATAGGGGGCCCTGTGAACCACAAAGGCGATGCCATCAGCTGTCTTTTAAGGATATAATCATGAGACTGTTATTACATTTGCTCCTCTCTTTCGACCTCGTGAGAGCTATAGGGCAAAGTCAGCAATAGCAGAGTGACGAACCACTGCAGCGATCAGATTTAAATACCCCTGTTTTAATACGCAGCGATATCTGAAGAGAAGCAGCACTGATTTGCCTGTAGGCAACAAGCACACGCCTGCTCCTTTAAATGCAAGGTGCCAGGCAGTTACCCCCATCAGGCCGCATTATGTGACACAGGATGAACAGTTGCATACTGAGCAATGAGCTAAGAGAGGTTTTAATCGCTGCCACGTTTATGGGTGGTTTATCCTGACCTTTCATGGCCCCATAAACCAATAACTGAAGCAAAATGAAGTTTACCAGCTCCTCTCAGAAATTACCCATGCGGGCATCATCCAATCCCCAGCATTAGCAGATCCTGTGTTCCCGAGCTGGCTGAGTCACTGCCCACGTCAGACGGTGCTGGACGAACAATGTCTTTTTTTTTGGACCAAATTAGGAAGGAGGGAATGGGCTTTATGGTTAAATCATCACCCAAAGTAAATTACATCACATTTGCAGCTTCCGTTGTCTGCAAACTTCATTTGTGAGACAATAATGGTCGTGATGTATTTAATGAAGATGACTTATTCTGAGAAATGGGATGTATCTAAGAATAGTTATACAGCAGTTGTGCTACATAAATGTCGTACTAAAAAGGGAGAGCTCCGTCTTACAGGCCCCAATTTTATGGAAATACTCTCTTAAGCACAGAGTTGATGAATTCCTCATGTATGTTAGCAGCAGAGCTAGAAACAAAACCCAAAGTCTTACCTTTTCCCCCTCTTCAACGTAGCACCACGGCTCTCTGCAGAGGTGAATGTGTCAAAGATTGGTATTTAACACCGTTTCCACATTGACATTTTTCTGCCGTTAGGGCTCTAATCCTGAGTTTTCTCTGTTCCGGAAAACTTGGAGTCAGAGTTGCCTGCCCTTCACACACCGTGGATTTACGGCCTTTAGCGCCTCTTGCAACCAAGTGATGCCTTCCAAACGCAGTGCAACCATTTCAGTACAAGACCTCAATAACCACCACCAAGAAGTACCAAGTCTAATGAAATCTTTTCACCGTAAACACAGGAATGCAAAGCTGCCATCTTCAGCTTATTTCAGACATGAAGGAAAGAAGGTACTGTGATTCTCTCTTTCTTTTGTCTTTCTTTTCCCAAAGAGAGGGCCCATTGGCAAAGCCTGCCTGCAGCAAACCCTGAATAGCTGTGCTCTCCTTAAAATGTGGCTGTTCCAGGCTTGGTGACAAAGAGGCCTGTGGCAATGCTGAGCCATTTCATTTGCCACCCTGTCCTGGTTTAGGGCTGGGCTGGCCACT
>NW_010194013.1:101185-119137 GCF_000695765.1 Mesitornis unicolor | reverse complement strand
TTACTGTGAGGTTGACAGAGCACTGGACCAGAGGCCCAGAGAGGTTGTGGAATCTCCTTCTTTGGAGACATTAAAAAACTGCCTGGACGTGTTCCTGTGTGACCTGGTCTAGGTGATCCTGCTCTGGCAGGGGGTTGGACTGGATGATCTTTTGAGGTCCCTTCCAACTCCTAACATTTTGTGATTCTGTGATTCTCCAAGAGCTGCAAAGTGCTCTGCTCCAACTCCTGGGGCTCCTGGGGCACGACTTCAAGTACAGACATTTTTCTAGGGTTGTTTTGGTCAATATGAAATTACTGTCAGTTTGTCACCTCAGGAAACTGTTACTCTCCTCCTTCCAATGCAATTTGTTTTTTTCTTTTCTTGCTCTACTACTGCAACTATTACCGGAAAGCTGTCCTGGAATTTCCTCATCCTAGGAAGTAGCTCTTCACAAGTATCCTTCAGCTGAAGTTCACAAAGGGTTTGTTTAGATCCCTTTTGCATCAACATTGTCCTTGAGCATTAATAACACGTTTCTTTGTTTGGTGTCCCATCTCCAGATACATATATTTTAAGTAGAAGTAATAATAGTAGAACTGTATTTTATGTAGTGTTTCCCCCACACACGTTTGTCCTTCTTGCAATGTACAAGGCAAATTCTTAGCCTCTTCTGCCTTCCCTAAGCGTTTGAGTAGTAATCCTTTGCAGCCTTTGAATTCACTTTTCTTTCCTGAGATTACCCAAAACCATGAAGAGTATTATAAGCCAAAATGTTGGTACTTCCTTCTGGAAAATGTTTTGCTCTGATTTTTCAAATTTAGAGTTAACTGGATGACGGCAGCATTGGATGTGACATTTTCATTCAAAAGTGAGAGGCTTATTGGACAGTTTGTTTTATCATAAAGGAATAAATCTGTAGCAGAAGTGATCATGTCCTTTGGTGGAAATCTACAGTTCCAAAAGCAACTTCATTCCCTGCATTTCCCACATTATCTTGATTAAAAACCACCACCACTTTCACAGAATGGTTAAGGAGAAAGCAAGCTGTGATGTTCAGCGATGGACACATCAGGGATATTAGCACTGGGTTAAGATCTCACAGAGAAGTGGAGAGGAAACATCTAGGGGCTCAGCAAACATCAACCTGGCAGAAAACAAAGACCTTCCTCTGTGTGGATGCAATGCAGACAAAGCCACAAGCTGCCTTTGTAGCTTAACTGAGAAACAAAATCTCCAACTCCAGTGAACGGTGTTAATAAAAAAAAGGCAGTGAGAAGATCTAGCCCACTCAGCTGCGTAAATGTACCCGGTAGAGCCCTTTCGGCTACTAATTGGAATACTCTTGATTGACAACAATCCTGGTACTTTCCATCTTGACAGCCATACAGCTGTCAACTGTATCAAAAGGTAAATGGAGATAAGGCTTAAGCAATAGGCCTGGATGTGAATTCATCATCATGAGAGGGTCTGAGAACACAAGCAGCAACCTTATACTTCGCAAACCCTTGCAGGGTGTCTGAAACCAGAGCAAGTTCATAATCAGCCAGCAAGATCACCAGCCTGCTTTGTGTTTCCCATTGCTAATCACCCTTGGCAGAAGGAAAGAAAGGACAAGGGGTGTTCTAAGTCAAGGAGGGAGCAGGTTTAAAAGTGGAAATCCCTGCCACAGAGCCTGAAGAATGCATTGCAACAAGATCTCTTTGAAGCCAACAACCTACTGAACCATGGAGGAACCCTCCTCCCCACCCTGGCTCTTGCGGTATGAGACCACGTAGCAAGAGCAAACCCTCAGATTTCCTACTGGAATGCACTGTGTAATGAGAGGGACTGCTTACAGAGGGCAGCTCCTTCCATTTGCAGGTCTGTGATGACTTTCTACAACTACCCAGTTGCTTTCATGGCAGCGTAGTATTAGGAAAATATTTGATATATTTTTAGCTTTCTTTTATTGTAGCTTAGCAGCTGGATTCAAAGAGAGCCAACACTGTGTGATCAAGCTGACCTGTGCATGGATCAGTAACACGTGCTCTACCAACCAGCCATGAGCCTTCTAAGACATGACAAAAAGGGCCAAGTCAGAGATTAGTTTTTAGGTTATAAATCCTCATGCACCAGGGCATAAGGTACTCCCCACGGCCAGTCAGATTACTATGGTTAATCAGCAGCTTTTCATTTTTCAGTCAATCCTTGATGGCCCAATTCCTGTTTTTTTGAAAAATACTACTACTGTGTGTAACCTGAGTGAAGACAGAGGACTAACTGGATTAGTGACCTGATACAGCAACAATGCATATGACTTGGCTTGCCATAAATCCTGCTTAAACACTATCCTCTTGCTTAAAGCTGGTCAGTCAGTGACCCTCAGCCTGCTTGGCCTCTTATGGAAGTGGCCAGAGAAAACCACTTCTGAGCAAACCAAATCCCTGCCTGCTGAAGAGATGCCTTCACTTGGCAAGGTTGAGAAGGGCAGTGAAGAACATGGCTGTGCTTTAGGTGGAAATTTAATCTGTGCTGGGGATATTACCAACTGTGGAAACATTTGACTTAAAGAGTTATGCGTATCCATATATTAACATACTTCCCACACTTGCTCACATCTGCCCAAATAAGCTATGAAATAAATATTTTCCACACTGTAAATATAGCACATATTTCTAATGCTCAGTGATACATCACTTAATCAATCCAGAATGGTTTAAGCCAGCTTTTGCAACTAAGCCTTTCATGGTACAGCTCAGCAGGCAAGTAAACAAGTTTAAAAAAAGCTTTGCAGACTTTTTACTTACCTTTCAGCTTTCACTCCTCTTGTACATAGAATTTGTTTCATTAAAAAAACCAAAACAACAAACAGCACAGCACAACCAACTAGTATCAACAGCTTAATAGAGTAACAAGCAGCACACTCCTCTTCTAAAGGAATACCTGAGACAAGAGCAGCAACTTCCTTATGCTCATCTGCTTTCTCAATATTGGCCAAATGTCTGAATGTCTGATGCACAGACAAACCAAAAATTACGTTTCCTCAGCAGGTAAGTGGTGACAACTGTAAAGCTATGGCCTAGCATCATTGCTAATTAGAAATCTAAAGAGCAGCAACAACTGTGTGTTCCAATAGCATTGCTTTCAACATTTGATGAGGTGATGCTACACTTGGGCCATCCCTCGCAGCAGAGACTCTTGGTGGGGGCCAGCATTAGGCCTCGCTGTGGCAGAAGGCCACTGATCCAGGTACAGCGAGGCAGCCACTGACATGTTACTAGAGTTGCAAGAGAAGAGACACTAATAATACTTGTAAAAGTCTGGAGGGAACTGAAATGTTTCTCTAAGCAGTCATGAACTACATGTATCTTCACAGTTTACATTGCAATACAGCTTAGATGCACTATTACTGAAGGCTGGTTTAATTTGATTATTTGTAACATCTCTCAGTGCAGCACATAACTAGGGGTAGTTTTGTTACTCCACAGGAAAGGGATCTTTTATTAGCATTTTAATCTCAAACATCCCCAAATTTTTGCAGGGTAAGATAGGCAGAAGACTGGTCAGTGTTTCTCATGCTACACAAAGTGTGGTATTTATTTGCCAAATGCTCCTACAAGCTTTTTTCTAGGTCAAATAATCTTAATCCTCCAAGCAACTTCTGATTCCTTGATTCAGGTGTTCTGCCTACATCTACTCCCCAGATTGGTCCTGAGTGGCTCTTTGACAAATTGCTGCTCACTCCTCTCCCATTCCTCAGTTTTGCTGTCATAGAGGCTCATGAGGCCTGTGAAAACTTTTTTTTAGTCCCTCACATAAGTTAACCCCTCACAAAACTTTTCTTCCTCTACACCAGTCTCAAAAACAGGCAATTTATATTCTAGAATCTCCTTCATCAGCCTCCCCTCTGGATAAACTTGACAGAAGCTTCCTCCCTTCTTTTTCTACATCATCTTTCCCTTAAAGCACCGCCGTGTTTAGGTCACTGCACCAACCTTGTCTCAATCTCACCTCCTACGTACGCACCTGCCTGGACAGTTTTAAATCCACACTTTTGCCCCAGATTACATGGCTATTTATTTTCCTCAACGGAATCTTAGAAGGGCATTTTGGAAAGCTTTTAGGGAAACCCAAGTAATTAGTCTCACCCAAGTTGCCTTTATCTTCCATCTACTTCTTCAATAATGCTGGTAATTTAAAGAACTACAATTTCCTCACCAAAGCCATGTCATTTTGATTTAAGTTACATTAACCTAATTTTCCCATTATGCTCTTCACGTATGAAATCTCCGTGGGCCGAACTCCATATTCGCTTACATAAAACCGTATCAGGAAAAATTTAAAAGATAATTGATGGAGTTATCCATGGCTATTGCTGTCCTAATAGGAAAATTCATTCCTCAATTTCATTTCCAAGAGCTGAAGTAAAATTAAGTTAGATCTAATTCTTAGGCTCTCTCTCGAAGATGGACTTCATTTGCATACCTTTAAGGTTTTTCAGAAGCGCTCGTTAAAAAAAGGACAGGAAGAGATTTTTAAAGTGCTTACTATGTTCCATTAGTACAATAACTATTTTATCAAGGAATTTATCAGGTACAGATTTATTGTTCTATCTTGTCATTATCTCCACTGTAGTATTTCAGTGATTTACTGCACTTGGATTTTCAATAGATCTGCTAACTTTCTCCGAAAACATTAAGATTTGCTAAGGTCACACAGTGATTTCCATTAAAAAATGCCCTTGGAATAATAATTTCTCCTTCATCTTGTATAATGAAAATAGATGTAAAATAATTCATAACTTTCCTGTCACCTCATAATCTACTTTAGCTATCAGTCAAGTATTGGTGCTTTAGAGCAACTAGCCCTACAGTCACAGATAAAAGGAGGACAATGACCAGCTGATATTTCTGCCTACAGAGCACATAGGAAGGAAAAATAAAGCTTTACAATACTGATCTCCTTAGCTCATCACGAGTGCCATTTCGTTCAAACATCAGAGTGGGTACATCCCTATCTCCCTTGCTTCTTCAAGCCCCACTGAAATGAGGGAGGGGTGGAAAACCCAAAATCAAAAGAGCTTGAGAGATGGGGGAAAGGACACAGAAATCAAGGAAACCAAAGAAATCATGGTAGAAAGGAGTGAAAATTAAGGCTTATCTTCAAAGACTTTAACAATACCTGAAGCTATAGCCCATCGTAGACTTACCACTTGGCAGACTCATTTCAGACAAACATCTTCAATTTCGTTGTAGCTGCTTCTTGGAAAACACTATCAAAGCTATTTCACTCTCTCCCTTCACTATCCCCATCTCAGAACTCCCATTTCATGCCAGATCTATGTACTCGCCTCAGTAATGCACAGATGCCTCTCATCCTGTGCAATACTGTGCATTCACTTTGATTCTCTCTTTTTCTCTGGTGCTGAATATACACAGCACACTGTAAGGATAGTGATTTTTCCATAAAAAGCCTAACAGCAGGACTATGAAGGCTCCCAGGAGTTCCAGCAGTACAATTAAGTGTATAGTTCAGAGACAAAAAAAAAGGGTGAAAGGGCCAAGACACTCTCAGGATTTCTCAAGTGTACTGTATCAGTTCGAGCTCTCTATTGAGAGAACATGCACAGCCTCAGTAGGAGTTTGATACATAACAAAAGTAAATTTAAAAAAAAAGCTTAAATTTTATTTAGAGCTCAGAAAATATTTCTATCTGGTGATCACCTCAATCTGAGACTCAGCTCTTAGGAAGGATACAGTTGGTTTTACTGGACAAAATTTATCCTGAGGCCTGCTGCTCTCTCCTGCTCTGGCAGTCTGAAAACGCTGAGTCTGAGTGACACATAAGGACAGATTAGAAGGAACAGAGAAGAGCACATTTAAATGGGAAGAGCTTAAGATGACTTATGTGTAATTAATCTACAACATTCATTTCCCATTCATACTCAGCTTATCAGCCTTTGACTGAAATATTTCTTCTGTTATGTTAAACCTCTGCTGGACGTTCATGCTGTTAGTTAAGGAGGATGCAAAGCAAGAAGTGTCTACTTAAAGGAGCACCACACTGGAAACCTCTTTGAACTAGAATACTTTTTTTTTTTTAAGACTACTGATGTACTGTACATCACAAAAAAAAAATCCCAGAAGACAGAACAGTGAATAAACTGAAATGAAATTCAGCACAAGGAAGCAATTTCATCAGATCTTTCTGGTGACCTTATAAACACAACAAAAAGTGTTATTCATATATCAGCTAGCCAAGTCAATATTTATTTTCTTGCTTTATGTATGCTTTGCAGGAGTGACCTTAATCATAAAAGCAAGGCATTAAAAAGCATGATTTGGTCCAAAACTTGTTTTGGCAGGCACTATGCAGCTTTCCCCAAGTAGCTTTGCCAACATATCTCAAGCCAAACTTGCAATAGTCTGACCTAAAAGGACAAGAGCCCTGTCATAAATGAGACTACAAACATTTCCCCTAGGAGCATGCTGTGTGCACAGCCTCTTTCCGTGTTTGTAAGGGGGAGGGGAAGGGATTTTCCATGTCTGTATGTGTTTTCCATATATATTTGCCAACAGTTGCTAGATTGTCCCCAGAGCCTACTTTGAACACCAGGATAACTGCTCTACTGCAGACTGTATTTTCTTTATGAACATGGAGACTTCAGAATAGAAAGCCGGATCTTGATTTCTGAGTTATTCTGGGCAAACTAACAAAATAAATGAACCCTGGTTTTACTTCAGTGTCACTGAGAACAGACCTAACCCTTCCAGTCCGCAGCATCTCCTGGGATTTAGGAGTTGAAATGGAAGGCAAGTATAAGAACAGGAGATCATGCAAAACCATGTTGGATTTATTTCTTCACATAAAAACCATTAGATATTTTACACGCATCAATTGGCTGCTTCTAATAATGTCAACTTTTATTCCTGTGCAAGCAAAGTGATTATATGTAATGCTGAGACAGAGATATAAATTAGGAACAGACAGTAAACCCCCTCTCATTATCCATGATGAAAACATGTTCTTAAACCCCCATAGACCAGAAGTAGCCGGACGATGCTTGACTGTCTGCCTTATCAGCGAGAGGTTCCCTAGACGAAAGCTGCCAAACTACCAACCCAATCCTTTTTATTTCTTCCTTTGTCATCGTAAGGATAAGTCTAAAAGCTTCCAGTGCATTTCCTCTCAGTTAAACTCAAATTAGTCCCCTCTGCTGGACTCCTACTGTGATGCCTTGGTCTATCCCAGAGCCCTTGCTGAGAAAAGCTCTTTTCAGTCCAGCAAATCACCTCGGTACCTGCTACTCTGACAAGGCCGACGCCATTATTTATTACATAATAAGCTCTCACTGATGAGGGTCAATTATTCCATTGACGGGGCATTACAATAATTCTTGGTAATTAAAAGAGGTACTTACGTGAATCTGGACGCACATTGAAAGAAACATTAGTCCTTTTGTTATCTTGGCAAGCCCTTGTTCCTAGGCCGGCCCAAGCAATTAGCATCTTTTGGCAATCCCTGTCAGCTGGGGTTTGGAAAGCCTGAAAAGAGGGTCACTCAGATGCTAATTTAGATACAATTGTGACAGCAGAGTTTAGAAGGAGCTGCTCCAAAGGCGCCATCAGGGTTTAATAAAGCAAACAGCTTGGGTCCCAGTGACCCTGCAGAGGTAATTAAAAGGACTGCTCTATGTAGCCGTGCCAAATGGGAGAGTGGCATCATGAAGCCGTCCACAAAAAACATTTTTAAAAGACATATAATCACCCATTTAATCTGCTCATTAAACAAGTCTCTCATGCGGACTTAACAAGAATTAGCACTTTCTAAAAGGCAAAAATTGACAGAAAGCAGACGGTTCAAATGATTCTAAAGGCTGTGATTCCTAAAGGTTTTCCCATTATTATTATAAGCTCATTTAATGCTAATGTATAATATTTGGGGATATTGGCGTTTAAGACTATCTTTTTAACACTGCCTTTACAGGAGAAATATGAACATCCACTTCTCAAAGGTAACACAGGGGACTGACATCAGCTTTCACAACAGTAGGAGCTCCAGTCCTTCGAACTTTGTGAAAATAACCCCACATCCAATTCACATCAAATTCTGCAGGAGCACCACTGGCACTTAGTTTCCCAGGACACATCCCAGTTCTTGCACTCAACTGCAGGCTCAACCTCTAACACACAAATAACATTATGTACATTATATCCACCTCTTGTGTTCCCAAAGGCTGTTCAGAGTTAGAGTCATCACTACTGACAGAAGCAAATCACCTCCCACTGCTTCAGCAAAAAAAAAAAACAAACAAACGATGAAATGAAAAAAGTTCCCCCTCTTTCAGTCTGGAAATCAAAATTAAAGTCACAGAGGTTGTAGGGCACAGGGTAAAGAGTAAGAAAAACATGTACTTGGGCTTGACATGACCTAATGTATATCAGAGCAAAGCTATTCACCTCCATCTAGAACACAGCACCTATTTTTGGAAAGCGATCTTGCTTTGAATTTGGGTAACTCTACAACAGCAAAGGAGGAAAAAAACAATAGGGGAAAAGACAGAGGGTAATTCCAGCTGATTTTTTTTTTCCCCAGTTTTAATTCAGTATTGAAAAAACTGACTTCTGTACAAGGTCTGGGAGAAGATGCAGCCGATAAGTCATCACAGAGGTTAAGCAATTGTATCATTTCTCCGGATATTTCACATTTCACTATACAACATTCAAATACCCTCTCCCAAACACCAGTCCTCTCCAACCTCCTACTAATGAGAGAATAAAACATCAAGGAGGCCAACTTGGACCCAGAAAAAAATAATAAAAAAAATATCATTAGGCATTGTAGCCTGCTCAGCCCAGCTACTAAGTCTTTTCTCAGACTCATGAGGGCTCAGTACTAGACCTGAGTTCATCATCGACAAGCCGATGTTCTACTGAAAGCTGCTTTTAAAAGACTCTAGAGATGCTGCCCTGCATACTTTATATCTCTAAATGCAGCTGGTGCACACATTTCACAAGACAGAGTGCTGAGCTGGAATGACCACCTCAATTCCACACAAGCTAAAAACCAGTAGGATCTACTTGGCATGTCCAGCTTATTTGGAAATGAAAGATTAAAGTCAGTTGAAAGCTCTATGTGCAGGTCATTTGCTAGATCAGTGTTTCTCAGTTTGTGGTCTACAGACAGATGAATCATGAAACGAGTGTGTAATTTCTTTAACCTCTTGCTTAGCACATCACAAAAAAAAGATCCTTACTGTAGAGACAGACACCAACTTCTGACTTCCACAATGGTGAGTACAGAACTGAGACTGACTGACAAGGCAAGGACTCTCAGACGCCTGGCCACCATTATTGACCTGACAACACCTAAGTGCCTTAACTTCTTCCTTCGTTATTCCTCATCCCTAAAACTTTACAAAGCTGAGGGGGTAAGGAGGAGGGGGGGAGAGGGGGGGAAGAGTAAGAAATACAGTAATATCCCCCTCAGCATCATTAAATGTCAGAGAATCTCTGTATCATAGATCAATAGAGCTATGACCCCAGAACTTCTCCAGTTCTGCCAAAGGTGACAGGGGAAGCAACATCCTACCATGGGAACATCATCTCTGTACAGAAATACTAATGCCACAAGGGGACATACTTTCCTCCCTCCTAGAGCCAGCATGCAGTATGGAATAGGACATGTTAGCAATCCTGAAATATTGACCAGCCACCACCTACAGTTTGGAGGACTTGCTGCAGTACAGTGGGAAAGACCATAACCTTGGAAAGGGAACTCTACTATCTTAACTTAGTAACTGCACGAGTCCACTGCTTCCTAGGGAATCACTTAAGGACAGACCAGCACGTATTCTAGATGATGATGATGATATAGGTGATTTTGATGCACACTCCAGCTTCATATCTTGATACCCGATGATCAGGGCATGCTACTTACTTGCTTAAGCTGAAATGGGTGTGGGATGGGGAGCTTGGGAATAAATCAAGAACTAATGGTTTTCAGAACAAAATAAACATGGTTTTAGACCCAAGTTCTTCTAACACAATATGGGGAAGTAGTGGGTGAGGAAGACTACAACATGTGAGAAGGATGAGAGAACGTAAGAGCCAGCAGGAGAAGAAAGAGGGAGAAGAAAATAAATCATCGAAACATTTATAACCTTAGACTGCCTCACAGGGGAACAGAGGAAATATATTAGACCATTTGTCTACAGCATGTTTGCTTATTATCTCTTGGGACAGCTTCAGATATAACATTTGACACCATTATATATACGTATGTGCAGTTAACCTTAACATATACTATTTCTTTTTACGTTTGCAGTCTTAAGCAAGCACACAAGTATCTTGTACTGATACACCATGTCCAGTATCCCTTAGTACTGTAGAGAGAGCAATTCCCATATAAAATGATCACAACTCTTTGCATTAAAGCCCACTTTGGTACTGACATTTGGAAATAGCTCTGTCTAGCTCCAATAACTAGACTACACACTCCCTCTGTATTCCCTACCATCAAGTCTATTTCCTAACACACTTGAGAAAGTAATTCAATAGCCGTGCTAACTACAACTACACTTACAGGTCTATTTAAAACTGCAAAAACAATGTGTTCTTTCTCTTGGGAGAGCTACACTACCATTTGCTCAGACAGCAACACATTTTGGACTCATTTCTAAAGTAGCTGCCTGCATTGTGAAGATTTATGGTTGGAGTGGTATTGAGACATGGGTGCAGCTCCCTGGAAACACTGAAATCCCTTCATAGATGAACCATCGTGGACAAAGTCACAGATACAGTTTTCTGACCAGTTCTGCTGTGCAGAAAGATGGGGATATTCATGCAACTACGACATTTTTCCTTAAAATTGATCTTCATGTCCCAAATGAAGGTGTTGCTTTGCTGCAATATAGAATATCATCGGTAGTGTTTACCTCTGCTTCTCCAGCAGCATGTGTGACAGTCATTCCAGACATGCCTTCCGCAGCTTTTTGTTTTCTTAGGGAACATTTAGAAGGTGGTTGTGTTAGCCATAAAAAAAAATTAAAATTCCTATTTTAGAAAAGGCCCCACAACTGTGGAGGAATAATCTTCACAAGAGCTTCTACAAGAATAAATACAGCTGCATAACAAAGAGGAAGACGTTATAAGAAAAAGCACTAGTAGGTGCCAGTTGATTTTTTTCCTAATAAATCTTAAGGCTGAGGCTGTCCTTTGGTTCAACGGAGCGTTATTATTTATCTAAACTGTACAGTTGTTTGTTTTGTTGTTTTTTTTTCCCCAAAAAGTTATTTTGAATAATGATGAAAAGCTAACATTGCACTAGCAGTTATTTGTAGTAATAAACATATAAACTACTAATACGAGCTAAAGCTGACTTATTAAAAGCATAGTTCAGAAAAGCAGCATTAGTTATGCCTAAAGCTCTCAAATGGAATTGAGAGATTGAAGGGAATTTAGGAAGAAAAGCATACAGATCAATTTATCCTCAATGAATATTCATTTATTTCTGGTCACTCTGCTTTTCTAGTTTCTTTATTTAACTGTCAGAGGTTATAAAGATATAAAGTAATATCTTCATATTGTTAAGCATATAGTTAAAACATAGAACAAATGCAACAGCGACATGTCTAGTTTAAAATACTATGCTCTCGATGTTTATTTCTCCCTGGTTAAACAACAGTGTCAACTGGAATTTGAAATGTGGTTTTTTATTTGGATCTCGTAGGCTGAACAATAAGCTCTGACAGCTCCATCTCAGCCCTCTCGAGGCCTGTACCCAATGAAGCCTAAACTCCCCATTCAGCAACTGCACTGGCTATGGGATGTCTGGAATTTGTTGTGTGCACTCACCCTTAAAATGGAACAGCTGTCGTGAAAGTCTGTTACAAGACACCTAGTGGGGCAAAAGGCTCCAGTGACACCCTTATCAACAACCTGATATGAACAGCATTTGCTGCTACCCTGCTCCCATCTCTAGGTGTAAAGTTACACGATATAAGGGTGCAGAATACTCCGCTCAGTGAAGTGGAAACCTGTATGGCCTCTCTGCCTTTTCATGCCATTAACTGTGCATAGGATTAAATAATCTATAAAATGTACCTACTTAGTCTAACATATCTGTGCATCCACTTTAAAAACATGGATTTTAGAAATCTACATTTCCACCCTCACCTCTCAAGCTTTAGTAAAATAAGTTTTGATTTAGTAAAATCAGTAAGACAGTCTTTGGGCCAAGCTGTGCTTCCCTTGCTCTCCGATTCACTACATAGCCCATAAGCCTGTAGACTAGTTTCATGAGGGACACAACCAGAATTCAGCCATTAAGGATCAGAAAGCAATAGCAATATAGCAAAAATAGCTCTCAGGGGAAATATATCTTATTACTGTTAGAAAGAATATTTCTGTAAGAGAAGCATTTTTGTAATTCTTATTAGTTAAATAAGAGTGTGGAAATAACCAGAAGCATAAAGACCCAAGGGTCTGAGCTCCCATCAGAGTCAATGGCAGATTTCCCATTGATTTCACTGGATATGCAATCAAGACCAAACGTGGACTACAAAGCAGCAGCAATCAGAGGAAAGACTCTTATTCACAAATACATTTTGCATCTGTAAAGTTTGTACCTGCAACTGAATTGTGTTCATAAATCAGACTCATGTCTACTCACCATACAACTGTCCAGCTCCAGTGGGGAAATAATAATAATAATAATAATAAACTACTTCTATTAAAAAAATATAAAAGCTTCATTTTTACAGCTGCACAGCACTGTCTGGGCAAGGCCCAGTGTCACCAGAAGGTGCACTTTTCTACACACATCCCCCCACACCACCTCTGCCCTCTCCTGTGCTCGCTCAGGTGACCCAAAGACCTGCCAGGCTCTGCAATCAACCTCCTCTTTCCAAGACAAGTACTGTCTCTTGCTCAAGTTTTTTTGATACATCGAGTCTTCTCTCTGAACTCTATATTGCAGAGATTAAACAAGTCTGTAACCAGACAGGAAACACTTGCCTCTAAACACTTTTATAGGCCTACATAACCATTGTTACAATTGCAACAGATCATCAGCCCCACTTCAGCCAAAGCTCAACAGGGCTTTCAGATGCTTCTTTTAACCAAATTGCAACTTGTTATTTGGCTGTGTGGATGAAATCCCATTCCAGACCTCTTACACCTACCTTTGAGATTTTAGTTGGCCAAATTTCCTTCCCTTGCTCTTTCTGTGAGCTACAATTGAATGGCTTACAATCAGTGGCTTACAATCCCACCCTCTACCAATGTTCCGGCCTGGGGTTTATATTCCGAGACGCGCTCTATGGGTTAGCAGCCCCATTCTCCCAAGCTCACAAATAACCTGCTCTTTCAAGCAAAGTAAGAAACTGTAGTCCCAGAACAATAAGAATATCTAAGGGACTGAGGAAGAAAAAACGAGGGAAGGTGAGACTAATGGACTAATATGAGGCAAAACACGGCCAGGCAGACATAACAGCAGTGTCTGCTGCAAGAGAGTTGAAGATAAAGTGATCCTAATTTGGATGCATCAAGACACAGATGTGTGCAATCACAGACAGTACTGAGCTCTGCTCCATAACTTGACTTTATTTGCTACCTCAAGATGTTTCATCTGTAGCAAATCAGAGAACCCCAACACAAAAATTCCCCTCCCTCTTGGAGAGTCCTCTCAGGACCATGACACTTGCCTTGGTCCTGAAGCAGGTAGGTCATCTCAGAGTGATGGGGGAATGAATTTAAAACCTTTTTTCATCAACTACTATAGTATTTATTTGTCATCCACCATCCAAACAGAAACTGCCTGCTTTGGGCGCATCTGGAAACAGATGGGTCTATATGATGGCTGAGCCAACTGTGTCTTCCTTCCCTGTCACATACCACTGAAGTAGTATATTAAATACTCATTCAGTATTACTAAGCACATTTTTGACAGCCACAAAACAGTCTTCCATCTTAAGCTCACCATATTAAATGTATCTTGGACTAGTTTCCTTCTTGCAGTTTTATCCAACTGTGTATTTGCTTCGATCTTTCAGCTCTTGTTCCCTGACACTCCCGATGTTATCTGAGCTTCCAATTCTTTAGGGCAAAAGTGTTGTAGTTGGAAACCATGGTAAAAAAATGATCATAGTGAAGAGTAGCTCTTTGAACCTTCCAGTCTGTTCAGTCCCTACTGTTGAGCTTTGATCACCCTGGGTATTTCTGGTGCTTCCATTGCTGTTCTAAGCATTCTTCTAGACTCGCTGTATTTAAGTTACGCTATCACCTTGAGGAAACATCCATTGGCATTCAGACACTTCATCCTCTCATTCTGCAAGGTCTCCTGGAGTTGTTTTCACAGTTCAGAATTACTAAGTTGAAGGTTCAAAACAGGGGAGAAAGAAAAACAAAACAGACCAAAACAGAAAAAAACCCACCATAAAAAAAGCCCCAAATCCAGCTGCTTACACCTCTACCCCCTCACTAGCAAAAATGGATGACTTTGCCTCCAGCTGTTCCTTAGGCCTACCACACCGAAACCCTACTGAAACCAAGTCCTGGAGACAAAACCCGTGAGCTCTCTATTCTGTAACTGGAATATTTTTCATTTGACTGGTGTCATCTGACTGAAATCTGTCCCGCAGAACCCCACTGCCAGTCTCACACTTTTCTGTGATCCAGCAACGCACTGTACAATCATGATACTCCTCTTTGGATTTGTACTGTGTTTTCCTCTTTCTCTCTCTCGTTCTTAGTATTAATCCCTCCCCCCCCCCCCCCCCTTCCTTACTTTCTCTTGCACAGCTATACTGGGCTTATATTTCAGCTACATAGTTGTAAGGTAAACCTCAATTTCATGTCTGGTCCATGAACTTCATGACTGTTCTGTTTAATATATATTCTGTTTTTTTGTGGCTGCCACTAGACTCATTGTTTTACATCTGCTTGCATTAAAGTGCATTTTCCACTGAATGACTCAGACACTTAAAAGATCCCAAATCCCTCTGAACAGGGTTGCATAAATTCTGAAGTGTTTGCTATTCCCTTCCTCTAACTTCAGTACCATCAGCTAACATTTAATATGATCTTACATCTGATACTCTCATTCAAATTATTTATATATGTATTATTAAAAAAATCAGTCCCCTGGAGTATGCCACTAGTAACCTATTTCCAACTAGAGAAATTATCATTTGCAGACACTGTATGTAACCTGTTTAGAGACATTTTTCAAGCCAACAGGCTATTTTTGCTCCTCAGACGTCAACTCTGTGGTTTAACCGGTAAGCTTCTTTATGAAACCTTATCAATTGTTAAAGTGCCATTAATTCACAGAGTTTCAAATTTCACAGTATTATTTTCTTCATAAAATGGAAAAATAAAACGTTATCATGATGTATATCTGGAAAGCCAGAATTCAGAGTGGAGAATATGTGCTTATTTCTCAAGATTTCTTATTTTCTGTTTATAACCAATTTTTTTCTGGTAAACAATAGGAAAAACACCAATAAGCTATTCAAGGGAATTTCAAATGCATGAACATTGGTGCTAGATTTAGTTCCCCAGCCCTTTTAGCTCCATTTGCCCTGAGTAAGGGTCTTTTTCATTTTTCCTTTAAAATAATCAGCATTTCTGTATCTGACAGTTGGCAAGTAGGAAGGGAAATGGTTTTAAAGCTCAAATTAAGCAAACCTGATTGAATAATTCAGATTTGCCATGAGACTCAATTATTTCTATTAGAAACCCTTATTTTTTTTTACAGGAATAAGAAGTTATTTTATTTGGCATCCAAATAATTATTTCTTTTACTTCTGGAAATGTTGAAGCAGTTGTTTCCTGAGGTTTTACCTGTTAACTCTTTCCTATTTTTCCTAAGGTTTTACCTGTTAACTCTAGCCAGAAACAATGACAGACTCTCCAAGAACTAATATATAATAAAACAGCTAAGAAAGATTTTCCTCTTTGCTATGAAAAGCATGACATGAATAGATTTGCAAACTAAAAACATTACAGTATTTAAATAAACCTGTCAAAAATTTGCATGGGTTCTCTTACAATAGCGATATTTCTTGCACTTAGTGTAAGTGCATTTATGGATACAATCAGCTCTGCTGCAGAAGGCATACACTACCACATGCAACGTCAATGTGTCAATTAGCTGGATGTCACCACTGTCCCCATGCATCTCTCTGGAATAGAAGATGAAGGTTAGCAGTGACAGTGCCAAACTGAGGTGAAGCAGCATCGTACCTAATCACACAAATCATGGGGTCACAGCAGCACAGAAACACCCCTAGACAATGGCTGCACCCATCCACTGCTGCACCCCTGAGGAACTGCTCAGCCCTGCGCAGAGTTGAAATTCCTCAACCCTAGGCAGCCTGCAGGGTCAAGTCTATCAGGCACTGGACTGTGCTGCCTTTTGCAGCTCCAACTATAAATACAGTAGCCCAAGAAAAGAGAAAAGCTATATGGTCCACATCCAGGGCCTCATGCTGACAGGGAACATGCAATTAGAGAGGACATCAATTGAAGGGCCTTGTGAATAACTGAAGGCTTGCTACAAATGATGATCAATACTACACAACATTTAAACTATTTGGAAGAAGATTCCCTGCATCAAAGTTCACTGCAAACCAACTGTATTAGACTTAACAGTTTATTTCCCAGGTAAAAAAACAAAAATGGACACCACCAAACCACATTTCTTTAAAGCCACCCCTGATGGAGGGTTCAGGAAACTTTCTGTGCAGAAGCCTTCTTGTGATGGCAATGACACTCGGCTGTTGCCTGCTTTCCTCATCCCACCTCTTCCCTTGTTCTGTTGCCCTGCTCTTCCAGGGCAAGACGACACCTAGAAAATATGGAGTCTCTAGGAAGCTGCATAAAGCATAGAATACAGAGCTGAAAGTGTTACTGACTTCACATCTGACAGGTCTCCCTCCTTACACAATAAACTAGTTAAACCCTTTCATTCTCAGTTCTTTGTATTCATACAGAGGATTCTTTTTAAAAAAAGATGAATCTTTAGATGACTTTAATTATATCTTGCCTGCAGAAACAAGGCCCTGAGTGTTTTAATTTTTGAAGCAGAAACGTTATCACTTTTTAAGTACATTTGAAAGCATTCCCAGGTTTTACAAAGAATGGTAAAAATAAGCATAAGATGCATTTTTCCAAAAAATATCTTCAAAATTAACGTAGACTGTACTGCTGTCACAATTAATGAGAAAAGTGCTTTCCTAGCTTGGGGCACTATCAGCAGATTCAGTAATTCTGCTACACCACTCTTACTCAGCAGCATAGAGGAGTGAACACCTCTACTTGAGGAGCAACTGAACTAAGTGAAATACATGGAAGGGAACAGGTAGAATTACGCTGTCAAACTGTGAAAATAAAGTATCGCTCTTAAAGACACCCTGTGACCTTCAAAACCATCCCCTATTTAGAGGTAATGAGTGTGTCTAGGCTGCACAGGAAGAATAGGCTCAGCAATTCGTGTAGGCTTGTTAAACTTGCTTATTCTCCTTCTGTACCACGGGCTACTGACCTGCCTTCAAGCTACTCCTCCGGACCATGCTGGAACTCACAGATTTCATGCACCTTCAAGGAGTCGGGGCTCCAACACTTTCAGCTCGATCCAGAGTCCATGCAACAGTGTGAGCTATGCTCAGGCAGTAACTGTCCCTCTTTGGAGGGGTGTTAGCTTGGCCTAACTTCTCACCAACAAAGATCAAAGATTGAAGAACATGGAATATGATTTGGGGTCAGGATAGAATTATAATGACAGCAAAAGAGCAGACTATGTGATGCCTGCATACACCAACACTGCAACACACTTTAGGAGCACAGACAAAAGCAGAAATCCACATCCATGGCTATATTTTATTAAAATGTGTTTCAATTGGAAAGTTGGAAAGATCTAGGGTAATATTAAAGAAATCAGTAGTGTAATCAGACATTTCTGGACTATTCACAAAGTTTCATTTCCCTC
>NW_010194013.1:46088-101154 GCF_000695765.1 Mesitornis unicolor | reverse complement strand
GGAATGGAGCATCACAAGTCTGCTGTAATGCTTCCCTTTCCAACAAATTTTTAGTGCAGCATTTGGCAAAGATGAGCCTCCACAGAGGAAAGCAGGAAGTTATATAGATGGGCACACACAACCACCACAATTTCTTCAGCCAGGCAGGGGGCACCAAACGTTCAACTGTTTATTATAAGCATCTTGAAAGAAAGGAGTGGTAGATTCTGTCTATGACATGTGTTCTGCACAATATACTCTTTTCCTTCTTAAAAAATTATTCTTAAATAGAAAATTAAGCCCCAAGAAGGTTTGAGAGAACTAGGATGGACTGACTCTTCAGCTTCACAAGCTATATATAAAATACTTATGATCCTGGTAGTGAGCAGCAAGAAATAGGAGGGTAGCAAAACAAAGGGGTAGTAACAGTAAATAATAGAAAAGGTTGAGAGGGGTACATATATTCAATGTCTGTCACTAACAACTACAAAAATATGGGATCCTTGCCCAGAGAACAAATTTCTTCATGCGACAGTACATCAGGTGAGATTTACTCAATTTACAAAGCATATGAAAATAGAAGGGGCAGACTGCAATTTTCTCCTGTTCCTATGGCCTCCTAAGCAAAGGCCAGGCTCATGTTGCTTGTAATAAATTGGCAAGAGTTGGCAACACTAAAAACAGTGCATGAGAAGCTTAAGGAGGAATTTGAAGTGATGCACCGTCTGATTAATGGGCTAGAAAGAGAATTTTAGCTGCTGAAGCTTGGAAAGATTGAAATTATGATTTGGGAATTAGGGATATCAAAACAGAGGAGTTTGGAGTAATCAAGGAAGGATATAATTAGCACAGAAAGAGCACTACTTTTTGCAACAGACACAAGAGCACACAAAAACTCCTGTTAACTCTAAGATGCATTTGCAAGTCTGAGTTAAACCCCTGTTTTTCCTCAGGGAATAATACCCTGAATCCCCTTTTAAAGTTAATCCCTTCCATTCTACCATTTTAAAAAGAGTTAGTTACTTAGAGCGGACAGGGGCACCGGCGTGCTAGACTATGTCTTTGCTCTTGACTGATTGTGAGTCAAATTGAAAGAAATTTTGGCACACAGGATGTTGACAGGGTTTAGCCCATGTGTATGGAGACCCAGGATGGCTCCAGTCAGACCAGCAAGTTGCCTTTGTACCTGTACTGGAAAGGGAAGGGGACTCTTTGTCAGGACCAGAAACACTTCAGGAGGCTGCCACCTCAGACAGAGACAGGGATGATGGTTGTACAGGAGAGTGCCAGATTCCCTTTCACAGCTCTGCCGAAGGCCCCTCAACTTGCTAGCAGCTTCCAATGAAGATCCTTTTTTGCAACACTGGAATTAAAGGACTCAGCATCAAGAAAAGAATCTGTTATTGAGTTTTCTTGGAAAAGTGATACTGATCTTGTCAGTGTTACAGTCTAATCTGTAACATAAACCGGGCCAGTTTCAGTAAAACCATTAAGGCCTGCCTAAAAGTACAAACTTGTTCTTTAGTTCTTTACTGTGCACTAGTGCTTCCCACATTACACTTCACTGCCCTAAACGGTGGACCATGATCCCCATGAAAGTTCAAGTGGGGCCTGCAACCTGAATTATGGGCTGGCCTCTGTCTTATACTTCATAAACCAGCTACTGTAATTCAAGTGTGATGGGAATCGGCAACCTGTTTCCTGATCTTTTCTGAGGAAGGGAATGGAGGCACCAAAAGATTCACAGAGTCACTGGGATGGACAGAAGGAAGATGAGAAGTACAGAAGGGAAAAAATAAAGTGGGAGAGAAGTGATTTTCAAAAAGAAATTGTAAACCCTTCAGATGTTCATGCTCACCTCCTTGTCACTACCTACATCTCCCAGCTTAGCCCAGTATAACTGCGCGAAGACCAACAACAGTATGAACGTCATATTCTGCATTTACCATTCCTGTGATAAGTTATCAAGCAGTCTGTAAGAGATGTAAGTCTGTATGTCTGCTCAGTACAAGCCATGCAAAGGGAGATCCAGTGACACAGTATGAAGAGATTAGCTTCCAAAACAACAACAACAATCCCCCCAAAACCCAAATATCCCAACACAAAGTGCTTAGTCAGAACAGAAGTCTCTCCTCCAAAGGTATTTACTGTCTTCTAGACTGGAAGCTTATTCACTATAAAATCCACTGTGTTCACCCTCCCCTACCTTTTCTCTACTCTTGTTCATCCTGTGGTTTGTAGGAGCTTGGAAAACTTTAGGGGCATTCCTAAGTGGTTACAGATGTGTAAGGATGCACACTACAGGCCACTTCATCAAGAGAATGACATAACTCTGCATGCCAGCTTCAAAAGTAGCTCATTTAATACTGGACTCAGAGACACGACTGTCCCAGACTCGCTCTGTGTCTGTTGAGAGTGATGGGATTATAAGAACAGCTGGCAGCACTCCCTTCCAAGAAATCTCACAGCATTATTCAGTCTTGAGTTCCCTCTTCCTCTATGGAGTCATTTGATCCTTAATTGCTTCTATGGATTCTTAATCCTTTTGATGTATTTCTCCCCTCAACGAAGTTTTACACACACATCTTAACTCCAAAATATGGGTGAAGTCTATTAGTAAGATGTCACAGTTGCACATCTATTTTCAGCACTACTCATAAGTACTTGTAAACCACACATTTGCATGAAGATCTGTCTAGCATGTATTTTACCAAATTAAGTCTCGAGAAATAATATTTTTAGATTCATTGCACTGCTTTTCCTGAATCAGATGGTGTAACTGGAAAACGTTAGCACAATGTCGCAGGGTACCTGTGACCATGGACTACTAATACAACCAGTTCCCTGTATTCTAGTAGTATCTGCCACGTGCAAACTGCACAAAGCGTTACCAACACTACAGTGACTAAAGAAACAACAGGAGAAAAGGATGTGGGGGAGTATTTTGTAAGGCAGGCAGGAAAACCAGTGCGGTTTGCTAGATGGCAGAGGAAACCAATTGCTTATTGAAGAAAAGGTGAATGGAAGCATAAGAGTTTGAGATGCAGCAAGTGATGTGTTTTTTGGGGGGGTGGGACTGCTGGAAGAAGCAGAAGAGAACAATCCTGAATGCTGCTGATGGTAGACAAGAAGATAGAATGGCTACATCAGCTCTTGAGTTATCCTTCCCTTAAAGATCTTGCATGAAGTGGCAGGGAATACATGGAAATCAACACTGACAAATGTGTAAAAAACAGATGGATGGGAAAAATAAGTGGGAATTGAAGCAGTAGTTCAAGGCTGGGTAACGGCACAGCCAGGGAAAAAAAGACCTTGAACTAGCACTGAAGTTCCTCTACAGGAGGAGTACTATACAGCTGAAGTACAGTATTTCAATACTGCCATTAAAATGTTGCATACATATTTCTTAAATAAAAACATTATTCATCACAAGGGTTTATTTTTAACCACCTGATCATTGGTATATAGCCCCTTGTAATTCCCACCCCCCTTCCCTCCTGTTCTTGTCTATTTACTCAGTTCTCACTATCAGAAAATCCAATAAATCTTTATTGAGTTAGACTTAAATATGAACATATCTCTTCTCTGAGGAACACATTTTAATAATTTAGATGGCAGCTCTGTACTGCATCATTTCTTTGATTTCAGGGCATGATGCAGTGGGCTAGGAAGCTAATTTAGATGGGCTTAAAATTACCACATTTCCATGATTATCCTATGTTCTAGCATTCAGTTTGGCATATTTGGTGTGTATGAATTGCTACTGTATTCTCCCCCCAAAAAAAAATTCAAGGAATCTATCATCTTGCACACAGCATAGTAAGTAGCACTATCAAACACGACACGTACTCAAGTCATGAAAGAAATTACACAGCACTGCAAGCTATTGTTTGAAGGCAAATATGCAATTATAGTAGCAGTCATATTGTAAAGCACATATTCAAGAGCAGAATTAAAGTCACATTAAAACCCATCTGAGCCTTACAGGGACATTGCTCAAGCCCACAGCAAGAGTCTATGGGAAAGCTGACAGCCATTTGGGATCTTTTCACCATAAGAATTCAACAGTAAGAGATTTAGATTACCACAGAGGGGGAAATCCTCAGCTTTCCAATGAAAGGCAGAGAAAGGTCACAACCTATTAGTCTACAAAATCATAGCAATAATTACTTTAGCATACTAACACTCCCATCCTCTCAGCCTTCTAGCCTCAGGCTCCAGCAACAAAAGCACCCACCTTCCCTGGCAGATATGAAAGCTATTCTTTACAGAATTAATTTAATTAAAAACACTCCTATCAAATATTTTAAACAGCATATCTGATAATAGTATGTGGTAGAAAGCATATATTGGCCTATGTGTAAGAAAAGAACCTCTTTCTTCTCCATTGCTATAAACTTCAGCTTCTTGCTTTATGACCTTAAGACAGATCTCAAATCCATCAGTGGCTCAAGGCTAAAAAAACCCCCCGAACTTAATTTGAGATGCTAGCCAGTACAGATTGGAAGGATGAAGTTCCACATTTGGAAAAAAAACTGCACAGAGGAAACCTATTTGGATGCCTGATTTAATAAATAAACATTTCCCAAACAAGCAGGCCTCAGGAGGCTGATTGGGCTTTGGAATGCTAAATCCTAACTGTGGAGTGCAGTGGCACTGTGGCAAAGAAGGGCTCTGCAGGGCACTGTGATGACCATAACACAGCAATGCAGCCACGTCTTAGACTATCAAATTGATTTTTCAGCTTAAGACAGCACTGGCTGCTTTTTATGCTTCATAGCTGAGTTCTGGCACAGATGTTTTAAACTTTCCAAACTGTTTAACAGATTACACAAACGACTAGCAGTAGCTAAGCAGGCAGAAAGTGCTCTAGCTCAGTAATGTATTCTACTGTGATAAATTCCCTTTCAGTGAGGCCGTGACTCCTGTCCTAGTTGAGTCCCTCTGGAAGAAAAAGAAAAATGGAAGGAATCAAACAAAGCAAAGAAACTCGCTGAAATGACTCTTCAGGGTCTTCCCTGCAGTGTTGGCACTCAAAGCTGTACCTGGGCTCCAGTAAGTCTTTAGCCATAGCAACACTAATTAATTGAGGGCACTTTGGAAAATGCCCTTCAGTCCCCTGCTGTGGCTGCTCACAAAATTTCCCCCTCAAGTCCTTTCTGCTCTTTTGAAATCCTACTGGAACAGACACGACCCAGTCTGGGGCGAGGGAGCAGCTTTTGCTGGATAGGACCTTTCTTGAGGTGGGTAATGGAGCAGGTGCAGGAGGCCCAGGGCCGAGCGGGAAGCGGGACTGTAGCATCTGGCTCCGCACAGCTCCAAACCCCTGCTAGGAAGCAGCTGAAGAGAAAAGGAGTCACACTCAAAGCTGCAAAAGCTGCTCCTCAGTTGTTTCCAAGCAGCCAGAGAGGAAACGGTGTAAGTCCAAGACATATGAGAAATAAACAGAAAATCTTATCCACAAAAAGATGCATGTGCATTAATGGAAATGATGCACCCAAATGCACCTACGCAGGGATATATGTCAGGGCTGGCTGTACGCACCTGGCAGCAATGAGCAGGGAAGCAATCACGACAGCAAGGATACGCTGCGTGCAGATTTTAAACACTGGATGCCTCTCTGTACCTCACCAGGGAAGCCCACAAATAACTGATTTTATTCCAGCCAGAGCTAGCAGCAAGCAGAGACTTCCAGAGGACTTGCAGAGGTGTGTTCAGGCTCACTGTACTGAGACTGAGGAAAGAGAGTTCCTTACGCTGCTCTTGACAGGAGCAAATGATTAAAATTCAAGTTTCCCAAGAACAGCAAAGCCAGCCAGAGGCTACTGACCCAGAGGCAGCTATTGAAAAGGCAGCAGGTGTGAGCAGATCCTGCTGCTCTTTTGTTGCTAAATCTCACATTAGATGATGTTTGAAGCTGGTAGTATCGAGGGTGAGCTGGGCTGAAAGAGGCAAAAATAACACTAATGAAAACAACAGCTTAAAAAAAGGGGAGTATAAAATAACGTACTGGGAGTCTCAGTAGTGTGCCCTGAGTTTTGACCATCACTGGTCAGGCAGATACTTTCTATACTAAAAGAAACAGATATATGACGAGCTTCTAATTAAACTGTCTGAAGGAACAGTAAACATCTGCATGCTCTTCTTTTCATGCCACTTTCAACAAAATTAATGCAGGTGTTATGAGTGATTTGGTCTATCCTTGCTTGGCTGCTGGGCTGCCTTTTCCCAGTTCCCTCTTTTCATGACCTACATTTCCAAATGTCTGTCAGTGCTTCAAATTCAATGGCACAAAAAATCTCTGGGCTGTTCACGTATCCTCCTCTGATAGAGCAGTAAGGAAAGCTTAGGACATCTTGGTCAATGTATTTAATACAGCTCTGATTTTGCTGCTAAAACACAGCTATTCAATAAAATAGTGGCCAGTTGAGAATTTGAACAATTAATCTGCTTGTTCATGAAACTCTCCGAGTGCCTCCTAGTTTATCACTGGCCATACACAGGTGTAGTACCTGTCCTACATCCAACAGAAAAAGGCAGTAGTAACATTAGCTCACACATACATTTCAAAGTGCTATTTAAGAAAACTTACTTTAAAAACTGGAAGTGCTATTGACAAACTTTGTTGCATTTTAAAAGTTAAAATTAAATACTTAGGTGTCATTGTATGCACTAATTTACCTAATGTGCAAAGCAGCTACTCGAAAACCCAGTGAACATCCAAATACTAAGCATTATTATTACTGCTAAGGTCAAGTTCTTCCATTTGCAGCTTTTGCTCTGTGACTTTGACCTTACTGGATCACATTTTCACACGGACTCCCTTGCCAGCTCACTTTAAAGAATTTTTAGATATGCAAATATTCAAAGACAATGGAATTGAGACAAAAACCAAAATCTGTAGAATAGGGAACTAGGCTGAAGTTGGTTTCATTTGAAGAAAAAAATACCTTGCTTTTTCATATATCAGTAGAGTAACTACCAGATTTCAAGTGTTCGGTAAAATATCGTCAATTAATAGGTACCCCAAATTAATAATTACCTCAAATACCATTATTAAAACGTTCATCTGGCTGCCTTTAAAATTCAAACTGCTTTAGCTCTAGGTGACATTCTTATTTAAAATTCTAGATTAAAGCCAGCAAAACCAAGGATTCTTCTTCAGGGACTCTTCACTTCTTTTAAAATTTATTTTTTTTAAATAACTGATCTATAAAGCTGAGATTCAAATCAGTTTCAGACAATGGCAACTGTTACTACTAAAAACCCACAACTGAAAAATCCACTGATCTGAGAATCCCCCCCATCAATCGTTAACTGTTGCAGAACTGCCCCTCTCCCATCCTCAGCTCCGCAGCACCCATTGGGATATCTGTCCTCTGAACAGCTGGGAAGGGAGGAGGGGGCAAATTCTAGGACTGTGGGGATCCAATATCAGGAAGAGGACCAGAGACTGAACTCCTCAGGAAAAGCCAGTTTACTTCATGTGGCTGGGATATCTGACTTTCTGTACATAACACAGTCACGCTGCCTATAGACAACTGCTTGTGAAAATCCAGAAGCAGGTTACTCTGAAGACACTGAATGGCATGGCTACTATTCTCATGCTCCTTTTTGAAGCTAAACACTTGAAATCTGACTGACGCCTTTAACCCAGAAGAATTAGGTAAGCCCTATGGTTTTCCAATGACTTGGGTTTTGTCTGCCCTAACTTTACCTCCAAATCTGCATGTCTGAAACTCTGCACTCTTCAAGTCTGCTCAAAGTGATTACGTCTTCTCAGTAAACCTTGGATTGTTCTTTCTCCCGGCTGCAGAGCTGTCTGCCTGCAATTTCTCAAAAGAGCACCAGGATTTCATGTCCGTTGGCCCCTGCATCCCTGCCAAAGCCCTGCAGAAATGAGAGCTGCTGCAGCTGCCAGGGTTTATTTACACACATTCCTGCCTCAAATTGAATTAATGAGCATAATTTAACTCACGCAATGTCCTCTGCAGCTCTTGTTTCTCTTTGCCCCTCTTGACATTTCTCTCTCTCACACAACCCCTCTTAGTCTGTCTTAAAGCAGTATCTAAAGTGATTCTGGTGTAAAAAGTAATTGCAGACACATTTTATCTCCCATTTGAGCTGATAGACTGTAAGCAGACATGTACAGGTTTACTTTACAGAAAGTCCAGGATCCCCTTAATGAGTATCCAGAAGGTTAGTTTGAACTTATTTGCTCTGTTTGATCCAAGTTTGTCAGTTTAGCGACAAGCTTCCAGTTTAATCACTCACAAAAGACCCAACCTTGGAAAGAGCTCTGATGCAACAGGTAAGAGCAGCTGATGCTACAAAACATCTACAGTTGTTAACATTCACATGCTATATTTAGTATATCTTTTCTACTTAGGTCTTCAGTCCACTTCTGCTCTCAGAAATCTGAAACTCTGCATCCACACCATAAGGGGTCCCAACATTAAGCCCCGCAGGCACTGTATGGACATGTCACACACAGGAAGCTCCTGTTATGCCACTAACCAGACCGATGCAGTGTTTCCCACGTTATGTCAGAGAGAGAGAGCACAAAAGTATTTCTCCAAATATTTTCCAAATATGTGACTAACAAACCCCATTCTCCCCTCTATTATCACCCTGTATGGTGCATATCTGTCCCACACTGTGTATACTAGATGAGGCTTGAAAGCCTTAGAATAAAAGCCATACACTTCTACTAGAAAAGTGTGGGAGAACAGGAACTAAACCTTTAATGACAAATACATTTGCTACATCAGCACTTCACAAGAACATTTCAGCAATACTTTAAACCCCTAGAACTACAGGAAGAAAACAGACTGCTTGGCATACAGCAGTTTGGCTCTCTGGGAAGAGTATTCTCTCGTGAAGTTCCCATAAGCCAGTATCTATCCAGCTAGGCTGATTCACAGAGAGGATTTTCCTTCCCCTAAACAGGACTAACAAGATCCTTATGAATATTTCAACAAGAAATATTTCAACAAGAAATCAATGTATTCCAGGACTTGTGGCTGAAACCACAACAAATTCTATGGACCCAAGTTTGCAATCCTCACAGATAGAAACTATGTAAGTAGTTCCAGTAAAATCAGTAGGATTGACTGTGTGAGACACAGCTGCTCACCACGATGATATAACAGGCAGGCACTCTGGAACAGGAGGAGTTCAAAGGATCATCCCAAGATGAGACTCTCCTGAGAAACTTACTCCTGCTGGAGAATTTAGGACTGATTTTGAGGCCCGTGCTGGTTCTCTTCCTCATATACAAAATCAGAAGCCAATACATACAAACTACTTGACACCCCACTGCAGAAAGTAGCTTAAAGTGTGAAGGCAGCAAACAACTGCAGGGAAAGGTTGGGTGTGTCTGAATGTTCAAAATGGAAACTTTGAACTCTCGAGCAGAAGTCTGCTCTTGCTGACACTGGTACAGGCTGGTTGTAAATTTTGGTAACATTTGGACTAAACAGAATTGGCATGTCCTGAATCCTCTGACTAAAGAGATATGAGACATTACCCCCAGTTACAAAGCTGACTACATGTTGTGCTTCTGCATACAGACTAGATGAGGAAAACCAGGTTCTTGGAGTTCCATGACAAAAACAAGGGTCCATGAAAAGAAGTGACTGTCTTGTAAAAAATGGTATAGAGGGTCTTGAAAGAAGGTGGTGAAGATGTTGGCTACTGAAAGTGGCAGAAGATCCCAGAGAACAGGGACATTCATAAAGATAAATGCTGGGGAATGGCCAGGGACCTTGACCAGTAACACTTTTGGGTGGTCAACAATGCCTGCAGTGGCACAGCCCAACTCTGCTCAGCTTCCCCGGGCCAGTGGTGACCTCCCTGCAGGGAAGGGAAGTCAAGACCTATGGAACATAACGCCAAGGTAGGAGTAAGCGAATATCAGAGGAAGAGTGCTAATGTATCTGGTTCTGAAATAAAACCCAGCATCCATATCCACTACAGGTTGTCATTTACTTTTGTCTTGCCCGTGACAGCCAGCACGAGGCTAAACTTGAGTCCTTGCAGGCCATTTTCATTAGAAGGTAACGCAGACTATATATGGCTTTGAAACCATTCTGCTTGCTTGCACAGGAAAAGCACAATAAACACTTATTTTCCTAACTACTAACATCAAAAGACCACAACACACCTACTCTTCACAGTCCCAACTCTAAATCCAGCCACCAATTTCACTTAGAAGCTCCCTCTCCAGCTATTTTCAGCTTTTCAATATAATTCCACACCCTTCAGCAATATTTTCAAACTTAGACAGTTGAAAACAAATACACTTGTCACTAACCATTTACTGGGTCCTTGGAAAACATTTTGGATGTTGTGGTTGCCTTTCATACATCTTTTGATCTGTGTGTGAAGATGCCAGTGGTTCAGTAGTTCACCTGCTCTTCACATATTCTGAATGAACAGCAGTGGTGAGACCCATCAGCTTCAGTGAGATTTTGCCTTAATCCAAATGACAACAGCACTTTTTAAAAAACAGCTAAAGAAAACGCTTTGACATAACCTTATTTTTTGTTGTTTCTCTCCCCACCAGACGCTAATCCTGTTACTCCATATGCTTATTTCTCCCTCCTCCATTTTTAAAAAAATTCTTTTTCTTTATATATTGGCGTGCAATTTTATAAAAGCACAATGAAAGTCAACTGTATAACTCTATCAAATAAATTCACCATCACATCCTCTGACTTCTGTATCAGAGTGGAGAGTCTTCACTTGAATTTGGAGAGGCCTTCCCTGAACGCAGCTTCTGTTGAAATAAAATTTCAAGTAGTTGCTTGTCATGCTTCTCAAAATAGCCTAAAAATATCCCTTTTTGGTACATATCTCTCAAGTTCTCTCAGAATCCCATAACAAGAATATTTCTTCCATATGTGAAAATGAAATGCCAAACATTGGCTATTCTGCTGTATGTATGTACATTATTGGATAAAGCACTGCAAACAACAGCTTACATCGATACAGAAACTATAGGACTAATAAAAGAAATCCCAAAATAAAACCCTTCAGATGTTTACTAAGAACAGATGCTTACTCAAAATATTGCACAAGAGAAGTCCTTGCAAAGATGATACTCACCTTTTGCAGAGTCTAAAGTTACTCTCTGCTAACCACACCATCTTCTCTTCTAGGCACTAACACATTTCGCACACCTGTGCAATGGCGAGCAATGAAATAAGTAGAGAGTGGAAACTTTGAAAGCAAATGTTTCTTCATTCTATCCTTTGTATTTCTTGCCCCCTTTCCAAACAAAAATCCTACTCCCTCAGCATCAACCTTGCTCAGAGCTGGGTGCAGCTCACAGATTATTACAGGTGGAGCTGATGGCCAGTAGGAATCAGTTGATGGCTGGTTCCTTCCCAGGAGCCTTCTGAAAATGAGAAGTGCTCTGGACATGTGATTTCAATCTAGATGAGTCCATCACTGTAGAGAAGAAGATTAAGAAAATCAATCTGCGTATAATGTTCTGGGTTCATTTCTCCGAAATGAACTGGCATCTCCCTGTTGCTGAATAGGGACACTGTAGTGGTAAGTGCCACCTACAGCAAAATGAGAAATGCTGTTCAACACCATGAATTGGGGCTGATTTATTCAGAACAGAAAAGCATTCTGGGTCAATTTTACTGTTTATTCTACAGTTCAGCCACCATGCTGCACCCTTCCCTCTCTTCCCCTGGCATACTGCAAAATACACTGCATGCTATAGAAAAAGGATACTTACACTTAATTGGTCCTGTGTGTGACAACACTACTGTCCCTAAATCCTGGCTCCAGCTTTCTCTGCAATGGCCTGCTGCGCTCTACAGTAAGCACCAAATTGCCCTCAATCATATGCTAGGAAAAGGAGATGTGTCCAGAACTACAAAAGGGAGTCCTGCAAGAAGACTGACAAGAGACAGCAGCTCTTAGTGGTGGAAGAAACTCACTTCCCAACACTAAGCTACTGAGAGGTTCCATTGCTGGGTTTTATGCTATGGAGATCAATGGTGGCACATCTAATCACAGGTGGGTCCTTCACACCTAGGTATTATGTTACAGACACCACCCATCACATTCTGTCTTCGTTTCCTATCAATTCTATTGAATCATGCACTGCTCTAAAGAAAATACAGCTCTCTGAAAGAGTAAGTGCTTACCTGCTTATCTGTTGTAACACTTATGCTTTGCCACAGAAATACCAGCTCAAGTAATACACATACCCAAATGAGAAATCAGACTCTACAAAGCAAGTATGTGCAGTTTGACTTGTCACACAGACACCCAAAGGCACTCCCAAAACATTGCTTTTTGTCGGCCATGTCCACCGACAGCACAAGATCCCATCACTGCCACCAGCTGCTGAGTCAACAGGAACACCGCAGGGGACAGACGGCACTGACTGACCCACGGCAGTGGACAGGGGACGTAGGAGGGCTGCGCTCCTCCAGCCTCACGACTCCTGAAGCCTCTGTACCCATGTTTGGGAGATCATTTCCACTCCTCGGGGCTTTTTGGATCAAATTTTGACATAATACAATTGGGAAAAAATGATCTCATGAAACGTATACTGTAGGGAGGAAAGGGAATAAAGGTATGCTTCAAATTGATCTGGAAATATTTTCCCATATGATATAGTTATGCTTGTCTCTTACAAAAACTCACTCCAGCACAGGAAAGAAACAGAGGCATGAAGCACAAATTCAGCTAAACAAACAAAAAAACTGCCTACAAACAAAGCCCTTTATAATAAGTAAATTCAAATAAAAACTTAACATGACACTCTTGTCCCCAAGGAATGAAGGAAAAAACAACATCCCAACCAACCCCCGCATTTCTGCATCCATTGGAAAACAAAGCGACTTAAGTGTGACCAAGGCAAGCTATAAAACCACTAATTCCAACTTGCAGACAGTCACCTCCTGCCTTCTGGAACAGATCCCATCTGCTGCTCCTCTTGTTTTCTAAAGGAGCCACAGCTTCATTGCTATAAGCTTAAATGTCCTTTTAAAACCACCTTACATACACAATTACCCTACCACCGTCTTTTCTTTGTCTCCTAGAGATTATAGGATCAGCAGCATATTGATCTCTCTGCTTTAATGTCCCCTCTCTCCTGCCCATCCTCATCACACCACACCATTTAGGCAATAAACTCCACATCAGACCAGGATATTGCTCGATGCCTTCACACTGCCTAGAAACATGGCTGCTTCCCACATATGCCAAGCATGGACCAGAGTGCCAAAAAGTGACTACCTGCAGAGGCACAGTATCTCTTGGCTATGAAATCCCTCACGTTGCTCTCGAGCCCACCCTATACGTCCCCCCATGTAGCACACTTTGCCTACAAAGTCGATCTGCAAAAGATGCCGTGGATGCTGAGCACTTCACAAGAGGCATGAAAACTCCTTGGCCACTCTCCAATTACACGTTCCAACAGAAAAAAGTTTTCTTTTGCCAAGACGCACACAAGCCCTTGTCATACAGGACAAACCCACACTGCAGAGCGGTTTGGTTTTCCTCCTAGAGTTTCTAATGCAGAGCACAACCTATATGAGAAATGCTCTGATGCAGTATGGCAAGGCATACGTTCTCAGTTTCTCCTTGCTCATCAACATGGCTCAAAACACAGACTTTTTTTGTAGACATGAGTATTAGTACACACTGCCTCTGGTACAATACAGTAGCTGCTTTTCTAAATTTAAGAGCCAGCTGTTTCTAATTAAGAGAATACTGAATAGGATATCTTCCAAACATCTTTCTGCGAGCATGCAACAAGGCTTTGCTCTTTTAAATAGATGAAAAAGTGATCTGGGGGAAATCTGAAGGACGTTGAGCAACCCTGTACTCCAAATTGAAAAAAGATGCAATATTTGAAGCACAGTCCATTGCCATTCTATACCGAGTGGAGGAGCCTGTTCCCAGACACCACTATACCCCACTCCAAAACCAATAAATCTGGATAATCTGCCAATTACACAGACGTGTAAATGTTCTGTGTGTGCTCTGAATTTCTATTGAAGCTACTGAGCAGCATTTAAACTTGCTAAAGCTACCTGATCCCCAGACACTGGCCAGAGAGCATGGCTAGCATCCAGGCAACACTGCAGCACTGAAGGAAATCCTATGAGGCATCAGTACAACCTGCAGATAACCACCCATCTCCAGACACTTTCCTGTCACTCCCTCATTTATCACACACCAGCCCACAACCCACAGTCCTTCCGCAGCATGGGAATGAACATCCAGGTGAAGGCGGGCATGGGAAGACTTCAGAGAATTTTGAAGGCAAGGTCACTGCCGCACTCTGCACTCCCAGTTCCCAAACCAGAATGAGTGTCTATGCTCGTGGCTTAACCCTATTTTCACACAGCTTTATATAGGAAGTGCCAGCACAGTGCTGGCCACAGCTGCACACACGGTCCTGCTTTAAAGCCTTTATGAAATACCTCCAAACGATAAGTCTGGGACACCTTTAAAACTGTTTAGGACAAATTTGCTGCAAAGTTGTCAAACAGGTAAAGTGACATGGTTTGGGGAGTAAGCCTCCAGAAAATAAGCAAGTTTAATCTACTAGTTTCACATTCAGAAGTTATTAAAATATTTATTTTCATTTATCTCAAAATTTTTGGAGCATGACATAGAACACCACCACCCCAGGGATCTAAAAGTGAGAGATCCATTTCTGAAAGCCATATGTGGATCATAAAAACAAAACCACTTCTTCAACAGATGCTTAAAAATATATATGCATGCTTCATTAGTCAATTTGTCTGCTCAGAGTCTAGTCCAAAACTGCAGAAGTTCCAAAACCACATCAAGTGCCCTGAAGACCGCTGTGCATAACAACAAAAACAAACAGGATCAGCAGGCACTAAGGACCTCAATCTGCAGGCAAAGCCTGATTTCTGCCTAACAGCTGGGTGAAGCATTTCCACCAACCAAAACATTGACACCACAATGTAATGTGCAACCCACAGCAGACACACAAACCACAATCAGAGCGGCCAATTTTCTAACTAGCACCAAATACTGTGGAAACATGAGAAGCCAGAAACAACAACAACAGAGACCTCTGGAAAGAGATTCAAATGTACAGAGAAAAGCTAAAGTATTCTGGAAAACACAAAAACATACATTAAGCTGTCAGTGTTTCAGTGTAGATTTGAAAGAGCAGTAATGTGAAACTTGTTTATTAAGTTGCAATAGTGATCATTATCTTGCCTCCAGGATTTTTTAATTTTGTTTTGTGCTGTTTCCAAGTCTTCCAAACCATGCAGGCTTCTCTCACACTTTGGCAATAACTGAATCAGCAAGATCTAAGAGAGCTTCAGATCAAAGGCCAGCTAAGCTGGCTGTGCAACCAGAGTCTATTAGACCCTACAGATCCTGCCCTCAAAAGCCAATGACCTAGCGCAATAGCTAAGGTGAACTCGTCTTGCTGATGGCATACAGAGAAGAATGGGAAATGTTGCTAAAAGAGGGATATATGTTTTCTTGACAAACCATAAAAATGAATAGGTCCTGAATGCTACTGTCATATTATGTGGGATCTACTAGAGATCTCGATTACTGGGATCTTTTAAAAAGCACCCTTAATCCAGGTAAGTCTCCTTGAAGTCTTCATGCAAGTAGACAAATAATATAGCAAGAATTTGACAGTTTAGCTGGCAAAAAAAAAAAAAAAGCATCTTCTGTCAAGGATGTGAGTAGCATTAGGAAACAAAAAGCAAGCCTGCCATTAGGACTGTGAAAGCATAAGAGTGGCTCTTACACATAGTGGCTATTTCCACTACAGAGAAACATTATAACAACAACATAATTATTTGGATTGCGATTTTGATCAATCTCTCAACTACAGTTGTACAAAAGTAACCGGGAAGTGCAGCAGCTGCAACTTCAACATCTCCAGCCGTAAGGAGGCTGGAGACCTCAGATGAGAAAGGGATACTTAATGCCATCTTGAGATCAAAATCATGGGTTCCAGAATCAAAACTAATCCTAAACATGAGATATGACCACATACAGCACAAAGCAAAAGTGTAAGAACCTAGAAATTACTAACCTGCACTCTGGATTAACTGTAACATGTGACCCTCTAAAAACCAGATTAAAACACCCACTCTTTTACCCCCTTCTCCTCCAGGCTGAAAGAATGAGTCTGATACTAATCTTCCTAAAGACATTTCCTTAATGGTAACAACTAATGATGCAGAGACAAAACACAATATTTACATTAAGGGAAATAGATTGCAAAAATAAAGTCACAGCTCAATAGCAGTCCTTTCTTCATGCACAGCCACTAACGTATGCTTCAGAGGGTGATTGGAACATGCTTACCCTGCCACTTCTACTCTCCCTTAAAACAGTAAAAATACAGGATTTCAGCTTGGGGTGGGGAAGGAAGGTACCCGTTGTTGTTCATCTTCAATGATGACTGGATCAAAACTCAAAAAGCATGACCACTTTCATACACACATAAAACACTCTCTTGTAGAGATACACATGCTTTCAGGTACAGGTATCTAGTATGTGCATAGGTGGGAATACCTGCACATAGACTTCCATCCCATACAGTACAATATTAATCCCATAAACCTAAAGTATGTTACAATTCCTACAAACAAATCCCTATACAAGAAGAATATGAGCAACATTTCCCTCACACCACCTGTATGACATATGCAAGAAATAAGCACAAATGTTACTGCTCATCATTTCCTTCGGGGCAGCAAATCCCCATCCCCTAGGCAAACAGAATACCTCATACTGCATAGGCAAGACTATTGCTAATGTGCTGGTCAGCAAAATACCACAAGCCCCAAAAGTTCAGAAAAAATACAATTAAAAAGGCACTCACATCCTTAGAGCAGCACCTTTCTGTACCACCTCGTAATGAACGAGTATGTAAGTTGATAACACTTCCAAAGAAAAGAGGCATCTATGTGTCTCCAACAACTGTGGCAGTAAGTTATAACTACTGGCAGGTGGGAAGGGGTTTACATGCTGTACAAAACACTGTTGGTCTGGGAGTGCTCCCTCAAAAATAGTCAGCTCCCATACAAGTATTCTGGATCCAAAGGCAAGACAAAAAATAGGCACTGACTTTTCTCATGTCACTGTTCTCTGTAAATAAAGAAAGAACTTCTCTTAAAAATGCAAACATTCAGGAAAGCTAAGAGAGCTACCAGAGGGCTTCCTTGGTCTTACATATTGCTTCTGAAACTATTAAAGGAAAATATTTTTTCTGTGTCTGAAAAGATTCCCCAAAAACAGCCAGGCAGTTTACTTCCAAAGTATCATATGTCATACTATCAGAAAACTTTTATAAGGACTACTGAGATTTTTATCACAGCTTTGTCTTATTATGTTACATGTATTCTATTATGAATACTGTAGTGGAAACAGAAGAAATATGTTGACTCTTTGACAGCAGCGAATAACTAAGTTGCTTCCCTTTGCCTTCAAGGAGGTAAAAAAATGGTAATACTTTCCCTGTGAGAATGCTCAAGATATAACGGGCAAGAGAAAGAAATACTTAGTTAAAATGATTTAATAAACCTCAGCAGAAACAAAGCATCTTTTCACATACTTAGAAAGTCTGCAAGGCTCCATGCTGACATTTGATGAATGAATGGAACAAAATGTTTTGCACCTCCTATGCCTTCTACTGATGGCACAAAGTCCTGGCTGGCACAGATGCTAAATGAATATTACAGTTAAAAACAGCCCCCTTCAAGCGCTATTGAATTTGCATAGCATGAAGATCTAAAATATTCTGGACTTCAGTGTATTTGAAGATAAAAACACTAGCAAGATTTAAAATCAAAACAAAGTAAGCCTTTCACTGTTTCATTTTGCTTTTAAGACACCTTGATTACTTGCAAGTACAGAGAAGATAAGAGCAGGAGTAAAGGAGTAGCTTAAGTCTGGGAAGCTGCAAGGCAATTCATTTTACTGACTAGAGCCTAGCATGAGTCCAGCTCACTTCACCACGAGTTGGCTTTATGACAGCAACTGATTACTCAAGAGAGTTTGTATAAGTTAATGGAAGTGGTAACCAAGTTCCCTTCACACCTTGGAGACTTCCCTTGATTTTACAAAAGGATAAAGGAAACAAAAAAAAAAATCCACTTTCTTCCACTGCTGCCCCTTCTCTCAAAAATACAAGAAAACGGGGATAGAATGGTCTCGCTCCCCACCCACCCCACTGCCCTGAAAACTGTAGCAGCAGATTATTTCTGACTGCTTGTATTAAAAAATCCTTGTTCCTGAATGATGAACAATCCTGAATGTCTTTGATTAATGATTACTGACCCAGGGAACACAGCTCCACAAGTACTGGACTAGACACCCAATCAGTCAAAGAAAATGTGTTCTCCATTAAAAAAAAAAGTAAATTAGGTTATTTTTATCTCAGTGAGATATCAATACCACTTCTCAAGTCATAATGTCAGAAAACCAGAGCATAAACCCAAAGCTTAAATAAAAACACTTATTCAAAAACATACTCAAGCAAAACAAAAACCTTACTATCACAAAGCCTTTGTTCTGAGACCTGGGGTTTATGTTGGAGCAAAATGTTGATGACCAACACTATGAATTTTGTTGCAGTTGCAATTAAACAAATGGGAGCTACTTTTTTTTTTGGGGGGGGGGGGGGGGGAAGGCAACACAAAGCTGAAGCTGATAGTCTGACCCTTTGGTATGAAGGAATAGCTCACCTTATGGGTTGTGTTTTAGAAGGCTGACACGTCAATGGCAGCACTATGGGTCTGCTGGGGAAGACAAGTAGTTTGTGGATCAAGTTTCTGCTTGATATACGAAAATGTGAATTCGAGCTACTGATGCTGTTTGTGCTGTGAAACACACAAAAAGGACCATGAAACACTACCAGAGGACTGAGGCTTTGTCTGTCACTCACTCACTCACTGATCCCAGCATGTCAGCTGTCAGTCTCTGCTGCAAAAACCTGTCCACGAAAATCTACCACAGCCTCCATTATCCCCAGTGTTTTTGCACAAGATAATAAAAAAATGTATTAGGCCATAACAGTAACAATATCATGCCTGACTACTCTTGTTTAGTACAAACATGAGAGCAACCTTGAAAATCTCTAATTGGCTTGCCAACACTTGCCTTTTTAAATTACTATTTTCTAGTACACAAGGGTGACATGGGTTAAATATACTTAGATTATTTATTATAATTATTAAGTTTGCTTTTCTTCTTTCCATATCATGAACAGCATCTTTGCATTAATGAGAACTCCAAACTTATTACAAAATACCTTTTTCTGGTAATTTTGACAGCAGTTCCTCTTCTACAGAACAACTTTTTACCATACATTTATTAAGTCCTTCATTGTTCAAGGATACCCCCTTATTTTAAATACACACAAGGTCCTTGAATGATTTTGACAGGCTCGTTACTCAATCTTCTCACCACAGTCTGAAATAATGACACTGAAGGGAAAATTTCACCACCTGGAACTCAGCTGACACTGAAGGAAAAAAATCTAAAATTTCTCTAGTATTATAAAGGGATCAATAACATATCAGCTTCCTGTCTGCTTCTGACCATCTCATCCTATTCTCAAGTAAATTCTCAAGTAAATTCTGGCTTATTTTACATGAATGCAGGAAAAAAGGAACAATACAAAAGCAAAATATTTGGAAGATAGAAAACCCATGATAAAAAACCAAAGCTCCAAACCAAATAAACTAAGTTTCTACCTGGCATTTTGTCAAACACAAAGTCTTACTAGGAAAGCACTAATCAAAGAGCCAGTCTCATTGCAATCCAAGTGAACTGAGAAGTGCATATAGTACCCACAGTGCATATAATCAATGTATGATGTCACTTTTGGGGAGAAAAATAGCTCTTCTAATGAGGAGATTAAGCTAAATGAATGCAGGGATTAAAAAAAGGTTAAAATTAAGTACAAGTGCTTTTACTAGAGCACAGTTCCCTTGCAAGCATTGTGTGAGTGTTCAGGAAGCGCTGTGCTGAGCAGCTTTACCATGTGTGCAGCCAAGCTTTGGTACTGACCTGGCCCAGCATGTCCGGCGCGATGGGAAAGGTGGGCCAGATGGCCGAGTAGACACCGAAGAACACCAGCCAGAGCAGCATGCTTCCCCAGACGGCCAGGTGGCTGAACTGCCAAGGAGCAAGGAAAGGAGAATCAACACAGGGCACCTCCTCCGTCCACCTCACCCACAGGTATTTCTCTGTTCAGGTCTCTGCCAGACCCACTCAGCCCTGTCTACTGCACTTGGTTTCAGGGCAGTAGCAGAGGCTGTTTAAACAGCATAAAGCAGTTCTCTTTAATCTTTGCCCCAAAGCAGGACAAGACAGTCAGTCTTCTCAGCCAGCCTGTCTTACTCAGAGCTCCAAAAACTCATCAGATTTTCCTTGGAACTCTGATTTCTCTCATCTAGGTCCTGCTTCCCGTCATGCATGTGCCAGGTTCAACACACACATCAAGGTAAAAATTTTCAAAGGCTCAGGTTGAAGTTCACATGGACAAACCCTTTACGGCAGAGCATATGCACACAAGCCTTGTGCACCACCCACACACCTTTCACGGAGGAAGATTCAGTGCTGTGTAACACTACCACAATTCACAGTCTGATCAGTTTTGCTCTTTTTGTTTTAAAAGCATCCTAAATGATTTACAGATATGCAATGCAATTTACATCTTTACTGGTTCTTCAGTCTGTACATTCACTAAGAGTAAATAAAAGTGGTATTAAAGTGACCAAGAACATGGTGAGCACAGACTTAATTTCAGTTACATTAAAGAACGTATTTTTTTCCTACACACCCAAATTATTTTGCTGTTCAGGATGATTTAAGCTGTTTTACACTGCAGTGGATGGAATCAGTAATTTCACTTGTAACAAGCAACTGAGCTCATTATTGGCTCCAGCTTCTCTGGATGCCAGCAACTCCTGTGGCTGATGACTTTGGCTCCAATGCAGAGAAGTACCTGCATAAATCTTAATTACTAATTACATATGGGTTTAGGAACATGGGAGTGAACTCACACGCTGGTTGCTGTGGTGGACACACAGTGTCTGTTTAGTTCTCAGCTTTTTACTTTCTATTGCATGATTGTATTTGTTGACTTTCTGAACAGTACGTCTGAGAACCAAGGAAGTGTCTAACTGAATATTGTGTTCTGCCTGCTGTGAGATAGACACAAACTTCTGGAAGGAGGAGAAGATTGCTCCTCCTCTGGAAGCACTGAGCATCCTCAGGAAGGAGAGCTTTCTCCAGCACAGGCAGTAAAAACAAATAAGCAAGAAGTCTGCAGCACCAGTGAAGCCTGGCAGATAGCTGGGAGCAACTGGAGGCTGCCTTACAGTGGAAACATTCATACGGTAAAACATCAGAGACGACAGAAAAAACTCTCTTCTAGGCAGTCTCAGAAAGCTGGAATTTTGGTCAACCCTAAATTATCACTGGCCTAATGAGCAGGACATAGGACAGGCCCCTTCCTGGAGAGACACAGTGGGCAGGAAGATTCATTTTCAAAGTTTGCTGTTTACACTGTTTCACCCAGGAGATCTGGCTAGCAACTGCTCTATTTAAAAAAGAAAAAATCCACCATATTTTCTGATTCAGTTTTAATGTGAATAAGACTAAGAGACTGGAGGGATTTTTATTTTTTTTTTTAAACTCTTGGAAGGCAAGGATTTTACCCTTTGAGTCTACTTGCTCTTCTGAAAACTAGGGACAACTCATGTCAAGATTCTGACTAAAATAAAGCCCTGCCACAGGGAGCAACTGTGGTGCTCAGCTCCCCAAAGAATGAGCAGCGCAAGGCTGCCGCAAGAAATTGTCTTAAAGAAAAGCCAACCCCATGCAATGGCAGAACGGTACCTGCACTGCTTCCCAAAAGGACCTGACACCTTCTCAAGCCCCAGCCTTCCTTTCAACCAAGTGGACAACGGGCTCAGAATAGTTTGGACTGGTGCTTCCAAGCTGCACAATTCTACAGACTTTATGATTAAAAACAGTAAAGATAAAAGCAAGCAGGGAAACAAGTCTAAGACATACTATTATTTTATAGGAAATGTATTTATGCTGAAGAAATGACAATCTTTTTTGTTTTGTCTCTCTGCTTTTATTTCCAGTCTGCCGGTAGGACAGTTCTCTAGTTTTGCAGCTCTTCATCTTGCCCCTTCCAGTTCAGCAAAGACTTTGCTCACTTTATGTTGTCTTTATCCTCTTCTCATGGTTTTCTCAATCACCTCTTCATCTCAGGCTTGTACCTGCCTAAATTGCTTATCTACCTTTAAAAGAGCTTCTACTTTCAGGAAGAGCCCTCTTGCCCTGCTTTTAAATATTCCTTATACTCACTCCACCAACCCTTGCACTGTTTCTCCACTGATCTCTGTCATTTACCCCTGGAGAACTCACGTGCAAATCAGCAACAAGTCCATCAGATATGTTAAATGAATGACAGTTAGAAAAAAGGTGCTCTCACATAGAAACTAGACACACTGTATGGCTATCCTGTGCATCCCATTTATCTGAAATAGCTCATGTAGTGTGGTAAAGCAGTAAAGAAAGCTGTAAGTGGGGGAAAATGCCTACTGCAGCGTTCCAGATAAGTAATACGTAACACTAAGCTGCTCCATGCAGCTCCAATTCGTTATGCATCAGGTTACCACTTTTACCAAAGCCTTTCTTTCCACACTACCCACTGGATATACCAGGCTCCCAACCACTTTGAGTCTGCATTATTTATTTAAAGCTTTTCAGCTGAACCCATCATGTTCTCCCAAGTGGCAGCGTCCCCCCTCACTCTCAAGCACAAACTGCACGTAACCAATCCACTTGATGATGGAGAAGAGGCTTAACTCAATGTTGTACTTTTAATACTCTTCAAGTAACCTGAAGATTCTCTGTGTGTTGATTTACTCGCAGCTGAAACAATAATTGTAACCAACATCAGATTCCAAGATGACGAGAGTCAGTGGTCCAAAGTAATGGGATAGGAATTAGAAGCCTATATAGAAAAAAGTTGATTCTAAACTCAACGACTTCTCTGTATATAACAGTAACTTCTCTATAAAATGCCAGTGTTGAAGAACACTAAGACCTACTAAACATTACAGTACCTTTTAAAATAAATTTTAGAAAAGAAGGGACCATGATTATCCCCAAGTCACTGAAAAGACACCAACTACCCAGGGAAGAGAAGAGAGGAGCGAGCGTAAAATAATTCACAACGTAACAGGACCTAAACAGGCTCTCATGCCTGCAATGCTGACTTTGATATATTCTCTTCCAGTGCATTAGAGATCAATTTGTTTAAGCATTTTTGCATTTTAAAATGCTGGTACACAACAGAATTTATGCATAAACAACAGCAAAAAAGAACAGATTTTATTTTCAGATGAGAGAATGAGGCAGAGAATATTAGCATCTTCCTAATAATTAAATAACTCATACAGATAGCATTTCAACTTTAGAATTCAGGACAGACATCTGCTCAATTTTAACAATTCCTCTGTAAGAAATAAAAGACATTTTACAACAGAAGCAATGAGGTTACAAGATTTAAACCAAGACCCTCCAAAAAAGAGGTAAAATAAGAATATGAGAGTCCTAAAAACAGCTTGGTTTTGAGGGCAGAGCATGTAAGCATGTCATGAAAAACAGATTCCCATAAAGTATCTCCCAGGTGTGGAAAACAGGGACTCCATCAAAATGAAAAGATCAGGGTTTCAAAGGGGCCAGGGAAAAGAGGAGAAGAAAAGTGTTGAATGTTCATCAACACAGGAACCCTCCCGCCCCCTACTTTGTTTGGAGATCACTGCCCTGCCGGATTCTGACACCAACCAGCAACAGAGCCCTCACCCACTGCAAGTAAATCACTCAAATCTAGGAATCAACATGACCATTTAACATACTTATTACTGTAAGTTTCCAAACAGAAAAAATCTCATCCAATGTGAAGTCACTAGCAGTTTTCTGCTAGCTTCAAAGACCTTTTCAAAGCCCAGTTGTTTATCCGTGGGCAGACACCTTTCATTTCCTATTGCATTCATTTTTAAAGGAACTACAGAGTACAAAGATTATCATCTTGATCTATTTCCTTAGGCAATTACTGTAGTGTGTTAATTTCATGCAAAATTTTCTCAAATTTAAGTATTTAGCGATGATGGTAATACAACTTCAGTGTTCTCTTCCCACTCCTGACAGGTTGCCCTTTTTCATCACACGTATCGTGTGATCTACGAGTTCATTCTCCTCTCACATCCTGTACTTAAGGAGCTTAGCAGTTTATCCTTACATGAAAGATCCAATTAAAACACTGAAACCTCAAATGATTTTGAGTACTTTTCTTCTGTACTAACACTCATTAGGGAGAAAGGTGCGCTGATAAAATAAAAGATACTGCAGAGTACTCACTCTAGTCCATGCAGTTGTTTCCAAGCCAGCTTTCAGACAAACAGTGACTACAACATACTGCAAGGAAAAAGAGAAAAAAACAACAAAACAACTTCAGCAATTACAATCAAATTCAAAGGTGTTTACAGCCCAATCTCCCCTTTACATCTAAAAAGGGCCCTTGGTAGTGTGGGACTGGGGAAGGACAAAAGATAATGTTGGTGCTTGTCTGGGGAAAAAGGGGGGAAAAAGAAAAAGAAAAAATGAGGGAAACCATGCACACAAGTTTGATTTTGATTTATTTGTACACTTTCTTCTGGTTTATACCATTTTCTGATTGCATAAAAGAACTGTAAAGAAGTTCTACCATTCAAAGATTGCTAGAATACACAAACTTACAGTGTAAACTATGTTTCCAACAAATAAATAGTCAATTCCCTGGCCATTTGTGAACACTGCATCTGAAAAAGAAAAATTATCACATTGGTTAATCATTTTATCAACAGAACAGACTAAATCACAAGCGGAAAATACCTGGTCCCATCCTTGCCTTTTAGAATGTCTAAAAGCCGTAAGATAATGGTAATGCAAAAGTTGCGCTAAGTTAGGCCTCTGACACGATGCTCAGATTGCATGTATATCCAGTCCTGGCTACCAGAAGCTGTCCTAGCAAAAGAGGAAGTGGTTGCCAGCTCCTAATGTGTAATTTATCTGTAAGAACTGAGGTACATCAGTGTCATCTTTTTTTCTCACTATCTGTTCTGTTCTACTTACTGACACCTCTCATAGGTCTCATTATTTGCTGTGCTTGTGAAGAAAAAAACCCTGTAAAACACCAGCTGATCTGTGGTGAGATAGAGCTGAATTAAGAAAAGCCACAAAAGATTAATCTATAAAAGACACATGTAACATCTAAAATATCTTTCTGGAGGTTAATTCGGTAACCGAGCAGTATTCAGTCTCCATGTACTCTTTCTCTAGTCAAATGTGCACATGGGTAAGTACATGTTAATCTATCATTTGAAAGTGTCAACCTTGGCAATACTTCAAATGTCTGTTTAGTCTTTCTTAGTCCTTGTTGAATAAAACCATGAAAGCACATTCGACAGCCACGCTAATGCCAAATGAACTTGTACTCACAGGAGCTTTCAAGCATTACTCAAGCATGATAAGTATTTCTATTTTCACAGGTTTTTAGACAACTGCTAGAGAAATACACAAACAGCAGGGATGAAAAAGGCTTAAGATAAAACCTTGGATCTGTTCCTAAACACATACTGCCTAGCGCACTGCTTCTACTACAAGGGTACCACTTTGCTAGATTTATTTGCAAAACTGGATCTGACATTCCTAAACTAGGGTCATCTACTTAGTTCACTATGTTCCTATAATGTAGATCTCCAGAACTGGTAAATGTTTAAGTCTATAGAGAAGAGTGTCTGACACCCTGACCTCTGTGGTGAAGACTCTGCCTAGCTTACAGGTAAAAAAAACCTACATATTTCATTAGTGCAGTCAACCCAAGCTACTTGTTACAGTTTTCTTCTACAACAGCTGCATGTGGTTGTCTCCAAGGAACTGACAGGTTGTGAATATTTTCAAGGAGTTGCTGGTTCTATATCCCTGCTTGCTTTTCTCTGCTGAACCCCAACAACTAAAAAACAGCAGCAGACAGACCACTTTCTAACACTGCTAAAGGAGCTAAAGCCCGAGACAGCTTGGTTAAGAATTGATTTCATTTCTGGCCACTGGCGTCTCTATCAGCCCAGCTCCTCCCCTGGTAATCTCTGGCTTCACGCATTTACCACATCATTCACAAATACACATCAAGTTTTAATATTCACTTTACTTTTTCCTATAGCATCAATAAAAAAGGTGAAGAGCATTAGAAAATTGAGCCTTCCATGTCCAATGAACCCTGCTGATGCTAGAAGTCTCAGCTTACTAAGAAAAAGGCATGCCTAAATACTTATCGGTTTTGATAAATCTAGAATAAACTGACCTAACGACTCTGCCAGTACATCGCTCTAGAGCAACATCACAGTGTACATTTAAGTAATTGAATAATTTTTGCTGTAAGTCTTAATTTTGTTAAAGTTACATTTTAATGCAGTCTGTTAATGTATTTTTTTTCAGTAATTTCCACGACTTTGAGAAGCTAAGCAGTCCTGAAAGGAACGATACTTCTGTTAATGAGAACAGCAAGCCACTCAGTGAACATTCATTTCTAAAGCTGTACAAGTGCCCATTCATGGTCTATGTGCACTTGACATTCTAAGGAACTCAAGAGGTTAAAAAACATCCCTGAGTGAATGGCACATTTTTGTCTCTGACATCAAAATCCCTTTTACACTTGGAAATACAAAGAAACCTGAAAATTCAATATTCATTCCTCTTTGAAAAGCAAACTAAGCAACCTATTCAAAGGAAATCTGAAAGTTTCTATTTGAACGGGTGAGAATTCCAGTCTTACCCTTTTAGTTGTTGAAATTAAAAGTACGTTATCTATTTAGGAATTAGCTTGGAAAACATTTACGGAAGACTGAAACAGAAAATGTATTTTTCTTTACCGTAACCACTATAGTTATCAGCCTAGAATTTCTTTAGTTGAATTTAAAGAAGAGCTACTAGAGACTAACATTTCTCATAAAAATACTGAGGCAGAATAACAAAAACCTCCAATTCTAAACAAATTACCATCAACCATAAAAACCTAACACCTCTCCCTCAAAACTGAACCTAGCTTCCACCGCACAGAGGAAAAAGAAGTCCCCTTCTAGTATGGTCCATCAGACAGCGTGTGAAACCGCCACTAGGGATATGATATTAATATTTTACTCAGTCAGGTAAAGAAACATGAACCCGCCTCCCACAAGTATCTTCACCATCATGCCTCTGATATAAGCATTCATCTTCCTTCTCTTTCCATTTTCTTTCACCTCCTCGACAACAAAACCATCCTGGAGTCAAGACGTGTTTTCCAGGAAAGAGTTTCAGTTTTGAAAAATTCATAGTTTTACATTAATACTATTCCTGCCCCCTGCCACCCCAAATTTCCTCATCTGATCTAGTCTTATTTCTTACAATAGCAGAAGAAAAAGTCTCCTATGTTCTTTCCTGCCCACATAACTATATTGTAAAGCTATGTAGGAACCATGTGGGATTTACTGTTCCCTAAAATCCCATGTAGTTAAAATCCCATGTAGTTGCATTACCTTTCATGGAAAGCAAGACTTCATAATCCTAATTTGTAAAGCAACGTCTCATTCCCCCAAAATCTCTGACTCTTAATATGGTCTACTTCCATTTCAGCCAAATCATTTTTTCCCCAGTAGAGAAATCTCTCTATTTTATCTCACATTTTACAGTACTGTGTTATGGAATTGGAAAGATTCAACAAGATACAAAGCAAGTGGTTGCAATACAGCTGCTGAAAGAAGTTGAGACCTCAACCCACCACCAGAAAAATAAACCATTGTATAGAACATTATTTAGTACTACAGTAAGACTTTCTGGCAAAGCAGCAGTTTAATTTTGCACATAGTAAAGTCACTAGATGAACAATAATTATGTTAAATTAGAGTAAGTTCTGAAAGCCACTGGATGACTAGCCAAGTTCGGCAGCTATAGCCTATTGAACTGTCTGTCAGCGTTATTTTCTTGGGACTTGTCATGACCTCCCGTTCTGCAAACACACTGGCTCTGTGAGGCTGCACATCAGTCACTGACGTAAGAAATAATGAAGCCCTTACCGTGCTCCAGCACCTTCAGTGGAAACCAGAAGAGGATGATGGAATGGATCAGGGCATTGATGCAGTGACCCCAGAAAACCTGAGGGAAAACAAACCAAGTTGTCAGTAAAGTCCAAAACTCTTGACCTCTCTCTACCTCCTAACAAACACTTCATTGTGTAGTTTAGAGTCAGACAATGTTTGTCCTGAACTGAAATACCTAAACTTCTGCAGGATCTATTTCCTCCTACAATTTCTGCTCTTTCACAAGAAAACACTTGTCCAGTTGGATGGTTTTATTCTAACTACTTAAAATATAACAGGCAAGCATGCTTGTAATTTAAGATCTTTATCAAAATACGGTAAATAGAGTTACCCTTCTTTAATAACATCAAAGAATAATTTTAAAAGACTGATTCAGTACTCAAAGTTCAAATAAACCAAAGTTTATTTTCCAAAAGAACTACAGGAATAGAGCTATATTAATTGTGAAAAAGCATCCTAGTAGAAAAGAGGATACTCATACATTAAATAAAATCCAGACTATGTTATCCATTTCCTAGGAAAGTGGTAAACTCATCATTTATCAGTAACTATGAATTGAAAAATCATACTGGGATACAAATCTTACTTCGTATCAAAGTTTACTGATATTTCAGGACCAGCTTCTGCTGAAGCCATTCCAGAAAATCCCTATTAAAAAAAAACCCAACTTTTGAAAAACAAAAAAATGTACTCCCTTGAAAAGAACTGGAAGGCAGAACAATCTGAGTGGCTACCATAAAGCAGAAGTACCAGCAGGGAATAAGTTATTTTCTAATGAGATAAACCTGGAAAATAAGAATGCTCATTTTCATTCTTAAAGAAATTACTTTCCCTTACCCTTGTGTTAAACCCATCTGCATTTTGAGTAATTTTGTACAGCTGCGGAAATCTAAGCATGCTATCCTGAGTACACGATCGTTCAAAAATTCCCAGAGTGAAGGGTGGCAGCGCTGTGAAAATCTGCAAGGAAAGCAAATATTAATTAAAAGCAGCTATTAAAGTGAATCTCAGATAATATTTCAGTATCTAGAGAACAGCAAAATTCACACAGACTTCAGTAAACACTTATAACCGACTACTGTGTTATCTGACAATTTTCAAATGTCCAAACAAGACCAAACATTAATTTCAGCAATTCATAACTCCCAAATATTGACTTACAACAATTTGAACAACAACAACAAAAATTTGTACTGTTAATCAATTAGCTTAAACACAAGAAGTTAACTAGTTTCTGATGTACTAGCTATTCTATGAATGGTAACACACACCAGACTGCAAAGGAAAGACATGTACTTTCTCAAAAAAGCCTTGTGGGAAGGGGTTCAAATACAGCTGCAGTTGTAGCCCTAATTAAATATGTAACATGCTTAACCAAAGCTAAGTTTACAGACAAAGCGAATGTGGAAATCACATTTAAAAAAAATTGTACTGAAAAACAAAGGCCATTCAGTGTTATGGTACTTTGGGGATTCTCCAGGCAGGCATGAGCTGATAGGAACAAATTGACTGCAGTGTGTTTCTGTGCTCTGGGCAGATGCTCAGATGACCAAGCCTCGGAAGCTTTCCAGGAGAGGCAGCAGGACGCTTTGCCAGAAGCAGAGTAAATCAGCCTCCACTGAGTTCCACATTGTGGCTCTTAAAGTGTTTCCAGGATCTGAGGCAGCTTATTTAAAGTCAGCTTGGGTATCCATAATTCTTGCAGTCTACAGTGCAGGCACAGAGTCAAAATATACCAGTGTGCACATCTGAATACTAAACTTCATTCACTTCTCTTTGCATTAGCAGTTTCTATCAGAATAATAATTTCTAATCCTACACATATGATTATTTTTGACAGTTTGAGAAGTGCTCTTGAAGTTAAGAAGCAGCCTGAGGTTATGAACTGCTTCTAGCATGTATGCATGTTTGCAGAAGTTGGGTTGTGGCTCCCACCAGCAGTGAGTTGGCGGTCAGGGAACAGACAAAGAGCAGCACAGAGGACTAGACACAAGTGAGAATCAACAGTTACATCCCTAGATCCTACTGGGAATGTGCTGCTTTTGCTCATAAAGTGACAAACCAGCTGGTTGAAATGGCAGCAGACTGCAGGTGGAGAACTGAAAATAAAACCACTATTCCAATATATTCCAAAAAAAAGGCACGTTCTCATACAGCTTTAAGGTATTTCCCCCGGTTTCCCATCTTTATTGGGGCATCTACATTCTCACTCAAAGTAAACCTCCTAGTGTTTATGAAGGTAAACCTCCAGTGTTAACCAGTGCAAAAGCAGGAATTACAGTGCTTCTATGATTTCCTACACTAAATATTTTCATGAGACTACTAATGAAATGAAGGGCTAATCTGCACAGAAGAGAATGACAGAGCTAAAACCACTTTTAAGTCTAACCCTTTCAAACTGTCGAAGTCCCTAATATCCTACCAGCACTTGAGTCTTCATGAGTCTATCCGACCAGTTCCAATTTTAGAAAAAAAATGACCTTACAAAACAAGAGTTAATTTCTACTTCACTGATTCTGGAAGATGAGTTTCATCCATGAGCTTTATGTAGGGTAGGTAGATCCATCAAATCAGGTTTAAAGATAACAGATGCAAATATCTAAACACAAATGACAGACTGAGTGAAAGTCAGGAAATCAGGGTGAAGAGAATCAAGGGAGCAGAAAATCCTCAAATAAGTATCTTGCATAAAAAATATGAGGGTTTGTGCCATCATTTTAAAGATTAATGTGACAGAAGTTGTTTCCATTAATACTACTCAGTGATAATTTGCTGTTTTTTCTGTATTACTATCTACTGGGAATGAGTCTGCCTAAAGAAAAGAAAAAATTAAATTTCCTTCCCCCCCAGAGAAACACAAGGGCTTTTTTCTACACTGAGAAAGTGTCCTAATGGCTTAGAAATTCAGACACTGGTCACTCATCAGCAACAATACAAAAATAACGCTGTTGAAAACACTGGCACAGGTCTATGGAATGGAACTTGAGATCCTCCAGACTCTAATCAAAGTTGCTGATTAAATAGTAATACTGATTAAAGTGATAGAGCCATGTGGCCACAGTGTGGCACTCTGCAGAGCATGGCGAAGATCAGAATTCACTCCTGGACTGACACATCCTGCTCTTGAATCAAGTGAAAAATGCTGGTGACGTGGTGATGCTATTTCCCATTCTGCACCTAATGTAGCACGAGTCAGCCCAGAGCATCTGCATAACACTTCTCTGAGCATTTCTGACACATCTAACACATCACATTCTAACACATCTCTGAGCTACAGGGTCTGAGAAAGAAAAAAAAAAACACCCAACAAAAAACCTCAGAGATTAAGACTCTATTTTGAACATAAACAGTCAACAAAATATTCAGTACTAAAGACTGAAGATGGTTTTGAAAAGAAAATTTAATTTCATATAGAAGCTGCATTTCAATGGAGGTTGTATTACGCCAAATAGGTATATTTTCAAGGCATTTCCCCAAGTTTATTATTGAGATATAAACACTATCCAAAGTGAATTTATCTACCTCAGAGTGGAATCAAAATGTCTTTTACAAGTGAACTCACCTTTCCTGACATACATCCAAGACAGTAACCTATGAGAAATGGGACACAACAAAATAACATACAAGTCCCAAGCACTATCAAGTCAAAACGTGTAGCACTTACCACATTATACAGACCAATGCACCATCGCTCAAATAAGATCTGCCCAGAAAATCCATTAACGAATGCAAACCAAAGCTGAAACAAAGAAAGACAAATTACAAGAAGCTTTAGATTACTACTGCAGTACATGTTTCCATTTGCAGCAGAGGAGGAGGATGTGGAACCCAGACCACCACCTGGAGATAGCTGCTTGCCATGCTCGAAAAATAATTATCAGCAGTGCCAGGCAGTTATTATCTTCTAAAGTCTTACATTTTAAATACTGCCAGAGTACTGCTTGTTTAAAATAAAACACTCAGGTGATGGAGCAATTTGCTGTATTTGAATCATTACTCTAAAAAGTTAAATGGCCTCAAAGTATTTCAAAATCCTTATTGATTGCAAATTAACATGTTTGAAGCCAGAAGCCAACCCAGCTTCCATCACAGTTGGCAAAGACCAGAATTTTCAAGGTAAGTGTGTTGACGGATGCTCTGCTTGACTTCTGTGACCTATTTTTACTGTCCCAGAATTACAGTAATAGCAACTTACCAGTTATTTAATTATATTACAATTTTATTGTCTACATGATGTAAACGCTACTATTTAATTAATCAATTTCATAATTAAACATCAGAAGAGGTTGCCCAAAGAGGCTGTGTGCTCTCTGTCCCTTTACAAGCCAAAAGCCAACTGAGCAAGGCTTGAGCAACCTGGTTTGAATTTAGTGTTCATCCTACTTTAAGCAAGAGGTTGCACAAGACAGCCTCCAAGTTGCCTTCCAACTGAGGGGATCCTGCACTGCACTGTAACCAGCAGTGCAAAGGTAAGCTCTTCTCAGCATTTCCTTAGATGAAGCTTTCTTGAGCCTGCTTCTTATCTTGTTCAAGTAGCTGTTTGAAACAAGAACTGCATCACTGGCTTGGAACAAAGTTTCTTTCTCAGTCAATGAGCATTGAAAGAAGCTTAAGAAAGAATATAAGAAAGAAGGGAAAGAATTATCTTTTCCCAAATGAATTTGAAATTGGAAGAATAATCAGCAGTTTAAGGGCATCCTGAAACAGTCTGCACGAGAGTCATTACACTTAATAGATACCAAAGGATTTTCTGTGAATTTGTGACTATAGTCCCCTTTAAAATCCACAGTAAACCACGGCACTTTGTTCAAAATTGTAACTCAACATTTTGTGTAGAAACACTCCTCCCCTCCACCCCCTTTCAACATGATTTGTCATGCATTTACTTTACAAATTTACACTGCACAGGATGCACAAGGGATTGCAGAGCAGTGAAGCGATGCCTAAACCTATTCCCTTCTCACTGCCTCAGCGGCCACAGCACCCACTGCCAGGCATCCTTCTGGCACCATTCTGTCACTCATGTATGGCAGCACTCCCCTACCAGCATCATGAGTAATATCAGTGTTCTAGAAAAATACCTCAGATAACAACTAGTTAACTGTCTCATCTAGCCTCTTCTCTGCTCCCACCCAAAATGGATATAGAATAACTAGGAAAAAGGACAAGAGAAGGTAATAAGACTCCATCAAGACCTACAGCTGTCTTCATGGGTGCAACATCTAAACAAGCTAGGACTCTACAGCACGGGACAGAAACTATTTAAGGGAAGATTAAAACGTTTACAGGATTGACAAGAATAAGGGAAAGCTGTTCAAATTGGCACTGTGGCAAGAAATTAGATTACCAGGCTACACAAAGTGATGTGTTTTCAGACAACACACGGTTGATGTATGGAAGTACCTACCAGACAATGTGAAAAGCAACCAGAAAAAAATCAGGGAAGGAAAGCTGGGGGCCAGATGTGTCTGCCAGAGTCCACAGAAGATCAGAAACCAAGCTTAGCTGAACCTTTATTCTGACTCTTCACAGCTCTTCTTACATATGTTATATCACCATACTCATTTAAAATTAATCATCATTCTAATGCACTCTCACTGTTTAGCAAGAGGCAATGACACTGATCTCAGCTCATTTGCTTACAGATATGCTTCGCACAGTAGGCCAGCTAGTTAGACTTACTTCCTACTTTTAATTTATTTTTTTTTAACTTTCAGATGCACTTTCTAGCAAGGACTTTCTATTGATTTCACCCTATATTATTCTAAAGTTTGTGCTGTTCTATATCTGCTGCCCTTTCTGCAGTCTGTAGAAAGTAGAAAACGCCCTTGTAAACTTTCTTAAGGGCCAGCAGTTTCATTCTATTTCCATTTCATTGAAATGCACCAACCTAGTATAAATTGCAAAATATTTCTCCAGTTGCCTAAAAAAAATAAAATAAAATTCCTCTTTCCTTCACATTGTCAATCATGCATTAATTTAAATTAAGTGTTCAAGTGCTCACCTCTTCAGCTTTGTCCAGAAAATGGACAGAAGACAGACACATTCTACATCTCGACTTTTTTCTTTACTTCTGCTGTGGTGATACCTTGAATGATCATAGCTCTCTAAATCTCACTCTAAGGACTCAATAAATGGCCCAAAGTAGCATATCGGTCTTATTCTCACACTTGGAATGTTTCAGTCAGTTGTATATTTCAGCTCTTCAAGTGAAAGATATTGAAGAACATGGGTACAAAGCCTGAGGTCCCAAAAAGAAACCGCAATTAATTGGGGCTCTCAGGTAAGTAACTTGAGGGTTTCTTTTCCTAGGAAGAAACAGAGCTTTGAAGAAGCATACTCCCACATATTTAGCAATGATGATCTAGACATTTATCATCTCCAGGCTTCTTGCAACTAATCACAACTATCAATGAGGACAGCAACCCTAGAGAACAGAAATAGCTGATAAATCAGTAAACCCTCTGCCTAGCTAGAAACCTCAGCCTGTGCTCTGCTTAGTTTTCTAGATCCCAATGGGAAAAGCAAACCTCAAAGCTTTGGTAGCAAATGTTGAGGCCTTTTATGACACTGGCTCATGCTACTTGGGAAACCATTGCTTTCTGGAACCAGTCTCCCACAACCAGCCCTCCAGCAACAGATATTTCTGGTTTTCCACCCAAACGCCAAAACAAAGCGGACACACATTTCTGTAGCTGGCCCATGGCTAGAAGAAAAGCCCCAAACCAGGCATCCCTAACATCTTAGATTCACATTTCCCAACAAAAATATTAGCAGTAATGAAATGAAGATACAATCATATAAAACTTGAAAAAAACAAAGTTGTTAGGATGCCTTAAAAAGCAGCAGACTTGTGAAAGTGCAAGTGAAAATTACTCCCTCAATAATCCAATTCTTTCTACTCAAAGTTCCTACCCTACCACAACTGGGTGATGCAGAACTCATTAAAGACCCTGCTAAAGCCACCTTGAGATTAGTCCATCACTCTAGGAGAATATTGAGATGGATGTGTCTAACCATGGTAAATAGACAAATAGGTGTCATCGCCTTTAGTCTTCTGCAGTGTCTGTCAACACTGAAATAATTTTCTACAGAAAATTTTGCTCCTTATTTCAAGGATGCTATGATTTAGGTGGACAAGAACTAACATTCAGAAAGTTCAGTTTTCTGCTATTTCAAAAGCCAAATTTGAACTACTTTTATCTTGGAAGGATCCATACAGGTGACAATTAGAAGCAAGCACTTATACAAGTCTGCACGCACCACATACTCCAAACAGAGGGCAAAAGCTGCTACAGTTACGACAAACTGAAAAATAATGGCTATGCTTGTCTTTTCCTGAGATTCATATTATCAAATGCCAATCAACAGAAAGAATGTGGTATACTTTGTCAACAGCTTAATGCCAAGAGTAAATCAGCTATTCTGTGTAAAATAGGCATTTATTCTGAATTTAACACAAGCCATAAATTGCCATTCATGGTTTAAGGACCAGTTGTTCGTAGAGAGAGTATGGGATTCTTTAAGGTCAGAAAAGAAAAAAACAACCACCACCACACAACCCATTCCTGTTAAAGCGTACTAAATCTATTTGAAGTTGCAACAATTCATGCTTGACTCCGACTTGGTGAGCTGGTAGGAAAATGTGCCAAGTCTGCTGGGCTTGCCAAGCTCCAGGGGTTTGCAGGGCTCAACTCCAGTACTGCTACGACCCAGAGTTATTAAACCACTTTTCTGGCTGAAAAATAGAAGACTTTTCACTTTAACTATTACCTGTCTGCCAAAAAGCTGGAAAACCTTATTTGTAACTCAGCTACAAAATATATTTTTTTCTCCTGAGGAGCAGGAGGCCCAATTTAAATATAAAGAAATTCAGACCTAAGGCTGAAATCTGGGTTGAAATTTGCTGTGCTTTATTAAAGCAGCTATTGCAAAGGTCTGAAACACACAAGTATTGTGCACAAAGAAAGTGGAACACGTTGCAAACAGAAAACCAGCCCATGCTTCCTGCCTTGAAGTGTGCTGCGTTCTTTAAATAAGAAACCCCACTGCTGAAGCACTCGATGCCAGCTGTGATGTGGGCACTTCGCCACGAGAGAAGGGGATAAAAAGGAGAAAAAAAAAGAACAAACCCAAACTCAACAGACTGCTGCCTCCTTCCAGAGGTCAACAAAAGCCAACAGATGGTAACACTTGGTTAATATTGACTTGAGCTGCAGGCAAACGGAAGATCTCAAGGTAAGACAGTCCCGCACTACTGTTTGGAGTCACACTGCCCATCCACCTGCTCTAGAGTATATTTTGAGAAAAGATCAAGTATTATTTTCAAAAAATATTCCCACTTGAGCACGTTGGAAGGCAATTTTTAATTGCATTATTGCTTCATGCATAATTACCACAACATTAATGCCTGAAATAGTAGGAACTAATTTATTTAAGTGCTCTAAGGCACTGGGATAGCAAATCATCTATTCTAAATGTGTATATTTATGATGTCTTGATAATAGACAGCTTAATGAGTACTAGAAATGTTTTCCCAATTCTGCTAAAGGGCACAGAAAGCTAATGTAGTCAGGGTATCAACATTAGCCACAGGCACCAATTATAGCCAGACTGGATGCCTTTACTATTCAGAAACCAGCTAAATTCTCAAAATATCCCCTCTCAGCACACACACGTTTTGCATGTTCTTACCAAATAGGCTCATTTACAGTTTGCCTAATAAAGCAGGTTTGTATGTCTCCTGTGCAGCTCATTAATAATGTATCCTGATTAAAAACCTCTCGTTACAGATGTCTCTCTCAATGTTGAGCTCTTATTCCTGCCCAGCTGCACACAGCCTTAAAATAATCCCTTCATTAGAGAATGTACAGCACCAATTTTATAATATAGGTAAAGAGCCGTATTAAATAAGATTTGACAGGGTAGGCATGGCTGCCTGAAATTCACTTGATTTGCCAAGGAATATTTGCCTTGCTCCTTTTACTCTCCTGACTGTTTATTAACTCTTTGCTAAAAATAGATCAATATTTTTCAACTGAAAAGCGTTTGCTCAGAGCCTCTGCACCTAAATGAAGTGCCCATTTAAGCTTAAAATGAACTCAAATCTTCTCTGCCAGAGTTAACAATTATTTTTAAAGTTTTGTGCTGCTTCTGTCTCATTAAAAAAACCCTATGCACTTACTGCAAAGCTTGGTGAGACAAATAGGTATTAAAGCAACCAATACAATAGAGATTTCCTAGCTTTAAACATTAATTTACTAAATAAGCCTGAACAGCTGTTATTTCTTCTATTGCTGACTTCAGATACACCATTTATATTTCAGCATACTAAAGAGCACAGCTCTTTATCAGCTTCATCTTTCTCTGCTTATAGAGGAGGCATATGTAGAAAATCTGATTTCTTCCTTACACACGTTCTTTCCATGCTCCTCTGCTCTAAGGGATCAACTGCTAACAACCTTCCTGTGAGGCACAGGTAATGTTTCACAGGAAAAACAAGCACCGAGAAGAACAGAAGAAGGGCATGAGGGGCAAGAGGAGCATCAGCCCCCAGTTATACAGGCTAGTAAGTGAGCTTAAATCCTCAGAACTCTGAAGGCTTCATAATTAAGCAAGAATTAGCAAACCTCTTTTTTCTCAGTGGTTACCATTGGATAACAATCGCATTTCTTGCCCCAGGAGTTTTGAGCATTGTTTAAAGATACCACATCTGTGGATGACTATGCTATCAAGTGACCTGGCTATTAGGACACCAGAAGATTGACTCTTCCAGCAACATTTGGCCCTGATATACTAATTGACATGTTTAAAAAACCCCAAAACATAGCAGGCCTTTTCTTCACAGAGGGGTGACGTTTTTATTTTTTTTGTGTTCCTTAAGTTATACAAGCATCTAATCAGTATGCCAAATTGAGTTTAATATTTGCATCATTGGTAAAATGAACACGCAGCCCATTAGAACAAATTTAACAGAGAGCTGTAATCTGACATTTTGTTTAATCTTACAAAACCAAGCAGAGAAAAGGCAGGATTTCTCCAGCTCTTTCAGCGTGAGGTGTTCCAGGGACTTAATTCCTCCAGCACACTAATTGCTGCAGAAGCAAGCCTATGATAATGTGATTAGAAATGGCCTGTGTTGCCAAAGGGCAGACATACTTGCCAAAAGATGTGGTTAACCTACGCAGTTCCTCAGAACATTTCCCTCCTACAAACAGAGCCAGCTCTTGTCTGAATTTATTTTTCATTCTTCCTTAAGTTTTCTGGAGTATCAAGGAAGCTGACACATACAGGTGATGAGACAATTCTACTGTAGCAATGCGACATGCTAGAGGTGACAGGACTCACATACAACTTCTTAAAAAATCAAACGAAAAAGAAGTCTGAGGACAGTTCAGCCAAGCCTCATCAGGACGCAGGGTTTCAGCACACCCGCATGGTCAAGAGGGTCCAATCCACAGTCAGTGCAGACTATGAAGACTGGTGATGCTGGGAGGCTGCCCATCGTTATCCTACAATGCCAGCAGGGTGCCCTGCTCTGGTGGGAAGTCAGGCTGAGATGGCTGGAAGATGCCAGCTGAGAGGAAACATGGCAGAAGCTTGGTGGCTACATCCTCCTCCTGTCCCTGCTTGGGGAACAGGGTGGGCCCAGCCGCTTGGTTGGCAAACTCGAAAGCGTCTAGAGCTGAGCAATGGGAACTTGAGCTATGAACTCCCAGTACCATCAGCCTTCTTTTATAAATAAACACTACCCCAACACTCCTTTCTTCAGCAAAAACAGAGCAGCTGTAAGGAACGGTTTCCATTAACGTGGAAGATGTTATGCAATGGTTATGCACACAGCAGTGACTGCAGCGTTGGAGCCAATTCACTAAGGTTTGAGGTTTTTTTTCTCCTTTCAGATTTGCTTAAATCGACTCTAACTACCCTTGAGTCCCAACACATCACTGTGGAACTGGGAAGTACAATACGACTATTAATAGCTTGGCATGTATTAATGAGAATTTACAGTATCTCCTCAGCATGTAATCACTTCAGACTGGTCTTGATACAACTTTCACAACTGTGTAATTGACCCACATCTCACATAAAGAGATAAGGACATGCTATTACATGGTTTTAAATGACCTGCTGACTTTTCTGAAGCTAAGTGGTCTCTTTAACCAATGATAAAATAATGGAACTGCTTTAGGTTTGTTATTCTTAATTTGTTCTCTAGTGCTGAAATAAGTGGATTAAAAAACCCCATAAGTTCATTTATATTCATAGCAGAGGAAACATTAACAGTTTCAGGGAACTTATCCACCTGATGTTTTGCTAAGCACTTAACAGTAACAAAAATTATGTCAGAAAGCAAGAAAATAAATATTTGAAACAGAAGATTAGGGAACTGTGGAAGAAAGAATGCTACTATTGTCATCCCAGTAGAGGCAATGAAAGGGAAGGGAAGCACAAAAAGATGAACAGGCCAGCAAGTCTGGTACCGAATGTACAAGTGGAAGGAAAGCCAACAAAACACAGCGCTCCATGAGTGAAGCCTGGTAATGCCACACGTCAAAAGTCAGGCTAAACCCACCGAAGTTCTCCACACCTGGGATGCGCGTTAGGGCTCACTGCAGCCCGAATAAAGCCCATTGTCACAGACCTCTAACAAAATACTTCAACCCTTCTCATACCAAAATCAAAAATATACAGAGACTAAGAGCTTTAACACAAATTTGGCCCCAGGAATTAGCACACACTATGCAAAAAAGAAAAAACCCAACATTGTGTGCATTTGGGAAGGAATCAGGAGCTGTATCTCTGTGGGACACTGGTGAAATACACCTGGTCCCACTCAAGCTGAAGCTGGCCTTACTGTAACACTTTCTGTCACATACAGGTATGTACATGCCCTGAAGTGACTAACAAGCAACCTGTTTCTCTAAAGCCATAGTATCCTGCTTTCACATCCAGTTAGCTGAAATAAAACAAAATCCCAAACACAGACCCTATTAATGTAGTACCCCAGGATGGCATCACAGGAACATGGAGTGAAGATTTCTTTGAATCTAGAAGCACTAATCCGTTAGGGGTAGAGGTTATCAGGATGGAGGAAGACAGACTTGAATTAGAAAAAGGACTGTAAAAAATGCTGTAATTCATTAAGGAAATGGCATTAATTTTGCTCTTAGTTTGCTTCTTCCCATAGCAACTACCCATTGGGTAGTTGGCTGTATTCCATTTAGCCTATACGTAGGTTCATGAAATAGAGTTCCCAATCCACACACAAATGCACTCATTTGTACATCCATACGGTACAAAGGGCAACAGGATAAAAAGTTATGAGATCAATATTAAAATACAGTTCTGCATTCTTATTTCTCGGATATGAACCTAGGCAATGTCTTTCAGTAATCAACACTATTTTAAGATTTCCAAGGACCAAATGCATTCTCAGTACTGACTGAATAAAGCTGACAGCAACTGAGATTCTGACTGTCACTATTCAGCTCCTATTTTACAGGACATTTCACTTCAATCCTTTCCCCTCTTACTTTTATTTGCAGAAGTCCCTTATGTTACACTTACAAATGCAGGTTCACAGATTTTGCTTTTCTTGTCACCACATAAAGGAATCCTTCTGCAGAGCTGCTGAATTAAGTGTAAAAGGAGCAGTTCTGTAGCAAGGTCATTTTAGGTCTGGAACCGCAGTCCCTTTAGGATTCCCTATTATGGCTAAATGAACAGCCAGGTTCCCCCTGCAAGTCTGTTTTCCCCCCTTTCTCCCTGTGAAATAAAATTCAGTCTCTGTAATCCCTTGCATTAAGCTACTTTTATCCAGGAGGTTTATATTAAGTTTTGTGACAGCTTGGAACCCAAGGAAAACAGCAACAGCAACCCTACAGAAACTGCAGCTCATCTTTTGTCATCCCAACAAGAGTAAACCTTTGCAGCAGCAACCCCAGGAGCTGCCCGTGCTTCTCACTACCCACAGCTCTATTAGCATCGCAGCACAGACACAACATTCTAGCCCCAAACTACCAGGACACGTAATGCTACCTGAAAAGCTCTCTAGTACTTAGATTTGCTCCATTTTTATTTATTAATACAGTCATTTTCTTGGTCAGTGGGACAATCTGAAAATAGACAGGACTTACCATTTTCTTTCTACACAGCTGCTTTTAAATGTGCTACCCTGTCCCTAGAGGCTTCAAGACTTGTTCACAAAAGGTCTCTCTCCCCTGTTCTCCTTGCCTCTCACGTGGAAAATACATGCAATATTGGCAATTTAAGTCTAAATTTATTTCTTTACATGCTGGCTAAAGCTAAAAGACTTAGATCTTACACGTCTTTTGCCAAAATATGCAGCACACTGTAAGCACATGCAATCATTTCACTGGTAAATTACATATTGATGTACTTCTCACTAAAGAAATAATATTTGAACTTATTTTGGAAAGTGATTAGCTTTCTTTCACTGCAATGCATACAAAGAAACTTTTGGTGTGCCTTTAAAGCATTCACTGTATCTTCTGATAGAGCTGTGCAAGAAGAAAAATCGAAGTAGCTACAAAAAATACCTTACACTAGAAAAGCCTAGAAGTTCATACACAAGAGCAATGCATTCACACAATTCCTAAATTCAGTCCAAGATTTCATTACGTGGCTTTAGGAAAGTATTGTGCACTTGCTATACCAAGCAAGCAGCAGAGACCTATTATTTTTTATGAATGACTTTCATAAAAAGGCTGGGTAGTAAAGGAGAGACTATGGCAGACTGAGGATGTTTGCTGCAAACCAGTTCTTAGTTTCACAGCACTTCGCAAACGAGCTTTAATCAGAGCAAGGTATTTCATCCCATCTCCTGCCTGCTGGGAAAATCCTTCATGACTTGAAGGATGATCAGCAAATTGCCTCTGAACACAGGCCAGGGACATACCTCTGGTTTCTGTAGCTTTTTACCAAGTTCCACAAAAACCACAGTAAGACTGAGTGGTTACACACAATGTAACAAAAACCAAACCAACAACAACAACAGACAACGATGATGGAACCAGCACAGCACATTTTGTAAACGAAAGGCAATCGGGAAATAGGAAGAGCAGTCAGGTGTATTGGGGAACTTCCGTTCAAGACATAGGCATCACAGTTTCTCTTCTCCTTGGAGCATGTAGCAGTCCTCATGGGGTGACTGCAGAAACTGCTCAGCTCTGAAGGAGCACCTCAGTTCCAGAAAGAAGTGCAGATGCTAACTTTGCGTGAGAGTATCAGGACAGTCATAGCCATTCAGACCAAAGGCTTATCCTACCTAGCTGCTATTTAAAACAGTGCATGCATGCCAAGCCCTAGGGAAGTGTATGAACTACACAGTTTCCAGGTACTCACCCAGTATCTGCACATACCCAGCTTTGTGGATTTTCCAAGTCTCCTGTGCCTTGCCTATGTAGTAACCTACAACAGCTTTATTTCTTGGTGCTTTTCCTGTTTCCTCATAAGCCCCTGTAAACATCCTGCATCACAAGACCCTTTGACAAGGACTTGTAGGGAGGGCTCAAAACACTGAGCTCAAGAACAGGCCTTTACTCAAAGCAGAAAGCTAGTGCAGCAGCTGACAGGTTTATGTTTTAGGATCTACCTGACTAGCAAGAAGAATGAACATTATGAACAGTACATCAGTGAATCAAGTAAGGTTGAGGGAATGCCTCTCCTCAAATTTCAACAACTTGACCGGCTGGTTAATAAGCAATATTAAACACTTCAGTAACACAAAATTTTTACCAAGTCTACCTAGAGAGTAGGGCTGGTAACCAATATACATGAAACAGAGTGGTACTCCAGATCACCTACAGATGTTTCCAGGCTAGGATGGGGAAAAAAAAATACTTGTTCTAAACAATGCTGCTAAGAGGTAAGATGAATAATCTTTTAATGTAGGCATCAGAAAGATTTCTTCAGTGTTAAAAGCATTTAAGCTATGAAATATCTGTCACTATAAGGCCCACAGCTAGTCTCAAATCTGGCACCCTCACCCCATGCAGTCCTTTAAGCTAACTTGGCAGGCTTAGAACCCTCAAATATCCACAACATGCTATAAACACAGACCTCATTCTTTCCAGCACTTCAAAGTTGTTAAAAAACCCCACACAGTTGGTCTACCCAGCGCAAGTAGAAAGGGCCACAAGACACTGAACCCACTATTCCCTCCAGGTGCTAACACTGAGCAATGTGGACACCAGCCAGTCCACACCCCTGAGCCTGGTAGTCAGCTCTGGAGAAACTGAAAAACACAGCATGGCTCCCCCAAAAGACACCGGAGACCCATTAAACATTAAACAATTTGAAATTAAACAAAGCAAACCACCCTCGTATTGCATGGGGCTCTCCCAGCCTCCAGTCACTCAGGAGCACTTTCTCAGAAAGAGCCATTTCAGTTCCAAATAGGATATCACAACAGACAGTGACTTAATGTTACATTTGAGATTATGTCTTCAGTACTGCAGCACAACAATCAGCTCAATTTAAAATGCAGATTTTAAGTCTGCAGAACAAACTACCCAGACTATCATTTCAGCTTAAATCAGGCTTAGAGTGCTCACAGAACATTTGGAACCAATTTGAGTGGATTTACAATCACATCGCAGTTAAACCACTGTAGCTTCCTTGTGTAGGCAAGCCCGTACGGCAGGCAAGGGAACATTTGTTTATAGTTTGGATGACTCCATGAGGAGAAAGAGGATGTCAGAAATAGCCTTCACTTCACTGCTTGGGGCTTTTGGCACTGAAGGCTGAAAGGCGGGGGAAAAAGCTTATTATTTTGCTTGCACTACTCACATATTAGAGGAAACCTTAAACCACTTTACACTGGGATCTGTCTCAGTTGCTCAATTCTAACAACAGAGAATGTACCACCACATACAGCCATGTCCAATCACTTCTGGGGAAATATGTCCAGAATTTACATGTCATCTACCCTTAGTAACTTAGGCATTTTTCAGGTAAATTATTAAATATAATCAACGATTTTAACACCAAGCTTTTCCTTTAATCTTGCTTAACCCCCAGAAACACTGTCCAAACCATTTTCACTGTCACAATATTATCTCTTCAGATAATTTTAAGACAGCAAATGGTTACTTGCATCTTGCCACTCAAATGTGTTTTCCACTGCTAGTGCTGAAAATAATACACAGAGGAAAAGCTCCAGCCTCAGAGCTGCCGTTGTGTGTCATACACCTCATTTCTGGGCTGCACTGGGCTGGAAGTCCCTTCTAAGGGGCTGACTTGCTAAGGTTTGGTCCTTAGCACCTTCAGTCATTCCCAGGGAGTTCTTCTCTACCTTGTTTGACTTATTACTATCCAGTTCTAGCATGAACACATGTGTCTTTTGCTCAGACACTACAACGTCCTATTTGAAGACTACTGAATATTTTCTTCTTGAAGGGAAGAGGATTTGACAAGTTAGGAAATATTTTCTGAAGTAAAAGCTACAACAGCTGGATTTTAATCATCTCAATTACCCCACAATCAACATGGCCTCTTTAGGGTCAAAATATTTTTTATGCTGCTGAAACAGAGCACAACTTATTTCAACTTTCAGCTGAAATCACCACCCTGACCCGGAACTACAGTGCAACCGTTTTACATGTTTCCAGATTTCAAGCTCAGATACCACTCAGAAACAAACCCCACATGAGAAACAGGTTATTATAAAAGCTTTTGCCTTCTTCCCAGTGTTAGAGATGCAACCAGAAATCTAACTGAGGAGTTGCCAGGGCTACTGTTGGGTAATTTTTTGTAAAATAAGGCACTTCTCTGAAGAAATCAATTTATGTGAATACTTTTGAGCATTGGGAACTCTGAGTTCCCTATGATTAAAAAACAAAGAACAAAGAACCTGGCAGAGCAAATAAAAGCATTCATTTTATATGAGAATTTCACAGTATGACATTATGTGTGTACAGCACTGAACTGCAAGATCAACTCACATTCATTCTTATAGATAAATCTACAGGTTAAATTGTATTTAAAATAAGATACTGTACTCAAAACTGCTGTGTTAGTTTTCCCCAAAAATTAACAGAAGAGGAGACAGAATATTGGTACTTACAGATTTTAATAACACTCAATGTCAAGGTGTCTCGGGTAAGTTATAACATAGAGAGTGCATGGAGAAGTTGTTTTACTTTCTATGGAAATTTAGAAACCTTTCAAGGTTACTTCTGATTCAGCACAATGCTTCTTCTCAACACAGCACTAGATTAAAAGTCATAACTAACAACTCAAATACGTTATAAAGATGTCTTGAAGCAAACCTAGTACTAAGGTAAGACAGAACCCTTGTCAAACTGGTAACACTTATGAAGTGGTAACATACTTGAGACTACAGTATAGTAATGACTAAGCTACATATCTGGAATCTTTAAAGTAAGCCATTAAGTAGATACAGCTTAGTTATTGGTATCTGAAGGCAAAACCAAACCTCACTCATTAAGACCTTCATTGATAGAAGTAATCAATTAGATCATCTTCCTTGCTATTCACCATTTTTTTCAATATTAAACTTCCAAAGAGTTACTAACATCGCCACCTTACAGTCAGCATCAAAATACAAAAGACACGGAATCAGTAAAGCATCACCACCTCTGAAAAGGTGTTTTTTCCACCCTGGCACCCGTGCTGTAGAGAACTTCACCTGACATTAAGGAACCAGCAAAGAGAAGGTACTTTCTCTACTATGAAAATTAGAAGCAGAACATGGACTTCAGATGACTTCCATGAGACAACTTAGGAGAGAAATTAAAAAAGACAACTGAAAAGTATGAAGGGAAAAAAGGTTAAATCACTTGAAAAAGAAAAGGGCCTTGTGGTTAGCAATGGCTGCTGAACAGCACACAGAAGTTTTTAGCTTTTTTTTTTCTTTGTTTTGTTATTTTAAATAAAACTGACTTATAAGCCTTATGCAAAGAGTTCTAGAGTTTAATAATTTAGCCCCTGAATGATGCCTTATTAATGGCATGCATCAGAAGTTATCACCGGAAAACCGGATAGAAGCCCAGATGTCTGGTTTAAGAGCATTTTTATTTCCTACATTTTCAAAACGTTGCATGGGGCTTAAGCTGCATGACTCAGATGAACTTAATGAGAGTCATGCAGCTCTGCCTGCATATGCTGCTTTGAAAATAGAGAAGTACTGTTCTGGGACCTGTTTTTCTGAAGCTCTCCCTGGAGTGATTTAAAGCCGTTTTTTCCTCTCAGTCTCTTCTCTAAAGGTCTTCTACACTTCACATCACCACGTCCGACACAGAAAAATAGCTGAAAACTTTAGACATCTCATTTTTCAAAGACTTCAGAACTCCGAGCTTGTGTGGTACCATGAAACCAAACAGTACACAGCCAGGCAATTCAATTCAGTCAGTTGTGCACATGTACTCAATTTAACTGCAATAGGTTACTTCAAATCAGAACACTACTGTGGGCACCGAGCAGAGTTACAACCTGGTATCAACATGTCACTTATTACGATTGATTACTACTTACTGTAAACCACTTTAAAAGCCACACAAAATCAAACCTAAACCAGGTTATTCTGATTCAAATTAAAACTTCAGTATATACATTGTATTACATACTGCACCAATGTCTATTGGAAAGCCATGCTGTAAATAGTAGATTAAGGAAAAAGAGACCCAGACATGATATGTATAATTTACAACCTATTTTAAAAATATTTTTTCTATATTTCTGTTGATAAGCTATAAAAATAATTATACTGTATTCTCATATTTTCAAATGTTTTAAAATAGAAATTTCCTTATTTGCTTTCATTTTCTTTAAGGACAAGTGCTAATATTTCCCTTTCTGGGCTTATGAATTGACTGTTTAAACAAGAGCTTCTCCCAATCAGGTGGCAGTCTGCAAATCTGCCTTCAGGTCCAAATGGACCAAGCCTGAGAAAGAACCAGGACTTCCCTCTAACCTTTCAATTCTGCAGTGACATTGCAGCACAAGACTAAAGGAGAATATCAAGATTGTTGCCTTTTCAATTTCAGTGCTCATATTTTATAGACATAAGGATTTACGTGGTGTCTTGTACCGTTTAACAACTTTATAACAAGTTCTGAGAGAACGACCAAGCAACACAGCTTCCCTCAAGTGATCCTGCTTATCTAGATCAGAACACATATAAATAACGTTAAGAAAAGAGGACCACCTGTGGCAGGCCAGTAACTTGACAGAAAAATCAACTGCAGCACAAGGATGTCTTTCCCTCATATAGGAAAGACAGACCTGTGTGCATCAGCACAACTAATGCAGAAAACGACACTTCCGAATTGTGTTCATGATCATTACACAAGCCCTGACCTCCTGGAAAACCCCCTCCTGAGGTTTAGAGATCCTGATGCTGACCAGGAGTAACACGAGAGAGACTATCACAGATAAGCCAGGATGACAATTTCTTCTCAGGTTTCCTGCATTTCCTAAGACCCTTGGGCTCTAGAGAGACGAGTTCTAACTAAAAATACACACGCAGCATATTCTGCATCACCCTGGTGACAACCTGTCATCCTCCAGGCATTCCCCAGCTGTCAGTTTTGAACAGTTTTGGTTAAATGCGCTTTAGTGCACTCAGACACATTATGGAATAAGATCTCCTTATGTTCAGGTGCGTTAGGTTTTTGTATTCTTTGTTTTTAGTTAAACAATTAAAAACAGGGCAGAAAGACAGGCAGGCAGCTCTGAGACAATGTGTCACCAGTGCACAGCAATTTCAGAGATGTAGGAAATCACCCGGATCCTCTCCCAAACACTAAATATGGTGTTTTCCTCCCAGATAGAGCTTGCTTTCCTTCCTAACATGCCTATTGCACTTCTGGACAGACTACGAGCAATGCTGCAAGCAGCATCCTGCAGCTGTTAGTTTGTTTTTAATTTTATCTAGAAGGCAGACTATCATGTAAACGAGTAGTCTTTTAAATTTGGAATTCAAGTTTACAGCTTTGGGGCCAGATCAGAGATGGAAGAGAAGTTTCCACACATTAGCGGTGGCCACTGATATCTTTTGTGCCAAACTATTAACCGAGAAAGTCAGAGAGTGGTATCAGAAGTTAAGAAGCTTAGTAATCACTGATAAATTCCTGTCAAAAACATGCTGAGCACTCAGAGCTGTATCATTGCCAGCTGTATCCCAGTAAGAAAAAAGACTCACACCTAGTTTGCATTCCTTTAGAGAGCCAGAGCACACACTGGGAGGCCATCATACAGTCTAATTGCCATGATCAGAGTATCACCAGTGCTGCACATGGTGAGCATGCCTGGGGAAATAGGCAAAGTCAAAGTCAACAATGCCAAAATCCCAGCTCTCTAGTCCGAACTGCGTTCTTGATTTCCACTCATCCACACAACACAGGGTAGCTCAAGTTTTTCTGGAGAGAAGTATTTGTTCCCTTTACAGCAAGAGGCAGGTATCACTTCCATGGACAACTTGCTTCAGGTATTGCTCTTTATAGACAACACAGGAAAAAAACAAGCCAAGCTCAGTTCCCTCCAGCAGTGACCCAGCAGTAGTGGCTCCATGAACCTCAATCCTGGCTTCGAAACATAAGTTACATACACTGTAGATTTTCTTAGGGGCAGCTCCAAGGAAAGTTTAAGAGTGATTACAGAAAACAACTGGCACTGAGGGCAGGTTTTCTTATGTATGCGAACAACAGAGTCTTTCAACAAAATTCTGCCTTCCAGCATTAAATCAGTGCCATCTCTCACATGAATATTTCCTAGAAAAAACTAAACGCAGTATCTTGAAGCTCTTGTTGACTTTTAAAAAGTGACTACAGTTTACCTTGATCTTTATATTACTACATAAAATGGACATCAATACATCACAGAAGTGACTACAAATGACTTGTGGCTGCAAGAGAACTTGTCCTTCTAGGGAAAAAGAAAACAGTGAGATGGTTTAATTTTTTAACCTCTCTTTTCAGCAGCACCAAGTAAGAACAAATTACATGCACACCACAAAGGCAGTTGATTTGGCTCCATCAGATTAGTTTTCCTAAGGCTACAGATATTCTTTCAGAAGATTTTATTCATATCATCAAATTCAGTAAAGAATTAAATTATTGTTTCAGATTTTGAGAAACAGCCACCACAAGTTCAAATACTGGAAATACTGATTGCAACACTCATACTCTACTCTATTCCTTCTAAATTTTCATTAGGAATGGATTTCTTTTAAATATGAGGGATATTGGGAATTACCAAGTCTAGCACACTGCAACTATAGAGCCTCCTGTGGTACATACAATGGGGATATCAAAATAGTTTGGGAAACAGCTTTAGGCAAGAGTAATGCAAACAGAGAAATAGCTCCTCTTTGAGAAATACATCAAGGATACAAAGGGACGTGTATATCCAAGCGAGTCAGTTCAAAATGTTTGTCAAGAAATAGCTGAAAATCACTGATCATTAACAGAATATGTTAAGCTATTAATTCTCAAATTTAACTGTGCTGGACTTCCAGCTGTTTGAAAAACTAAAGAGAAGACTGGAAGTCTGCTTTCATTTCGGTACTGCAATTTTTATCCCTTCTATTTTTCTTTGCCCTGCTCTACTTCCCCATCTCAGTACAACAGCTGTGACTGGCAACGTGTATAAAGGTGCCCTTTCTGCTTTACAGCAGACAGTAAACATTTTTACGAATGGTTAAGCAAGACACCTTCAGGTAGTGCATATGCAAAGATGCACATTCAATTTAGAAGGAAGCCTTTCATGGACTGGAAGGGAAAAAACCTAAAAGTGCTACAGAACACATGCATTTCAGAAAATGCCTTAAAACCTCCAACGCTTCTCTCGTTTAGTTGCAATCAGTCTCAGATGATGGAGTAGAAAGCACCTGAACAATGCTGATATTACCCCAAATGTTTTTTTGGGGATGAAACTTCTTAGAACAGTTTGGCAAAACCAGATAATTAAAGATTTTTGGGAACATATTCAAACAAAACCTTGGAACGTAAAAAGATGCTTTCAGTTTCTATACTAAATGGTTTGCTGCTGATATAACTGACCAGTTAAAATATTGTTTTGTCTACTGCTACAAACAAACCCAATGAATCAAACATGAAATACTGTAAGAAGACACATTACCACTCCTGTTAATGGTACCAAAGCACAATTGCAGCTAAAACAAACATGATTTCACAGTTTCTATAGCATGTAAAAATTTACTTTTACTTTTGCTATTATTATTCAAAGCTGAAAGACTCAGTGGTGAGGCAGAACCATGGAATAAAAAGGGATTCTGTATTTTACTGTCTAAACAATGTTTCTGGGGAAAAAAGGTTTAAGGACTACTATTCCCAGTATGGTGCTGCAGCTCTCAGCACAGGAGCCAGACCCCTAAAAGTATTGGCTTGGAATGAGCCTGCGTCTTCCAGAAGATGACACTTCTGCAGGACCCAGACACCCAGTAGAGGAAATGGCCAACCTGCGAAATTTACACCGTCTCCAGAAAAGGCTGACAAGAGTTGGCAGTGCTTTTTAAATTGTATTTTTACAATGGCACTTCAAAAGATAGTTCTCAGTAGCAAACTCTGTGGGACAAGGCCAAGAAAACTTCGTATTTGCAATGGAAGCAAGAGCTATTTAAATGCAGTACAAAACCTCATTTTTTCTAGGGTATCATTCTTTATAAGCCATGAAGTAGGCAGTCATCTGCCAAAATTGCTTTTTGGAACAGGATACATATTCACTGCAGGAGTTTACTGTGACTGATGCCTATGAGGGGAAAATAACTGAAGCCAGACAGGTGAAGGTTTGTTTGTCCCCATTTACTAGAATTATATAGCAATTACTTCTGTTCAAACAGAAGTGAGCAGACACTTCCTGCCCACCAGAGTGGCTTCCAGCTACACCTGCAAATGCAGAAATATGATAATTAAAGTTTCATCGATCTTCATTATCTTTAATGTGACAGTAGATGTGGGAGTATTGCTAGATTTTATATTATAGAAGCGTATACAGCAGCAACTTTCCTTGCAAATGAGAAATTTAACCAAGTGCCTGGAGCACAACCTCAACTGCCTGAGCACAACCCCAAGTGGAGTTTATTGTACCCAGCACTCGCATCATTTACTGCTGCTGTGGGGCTGCAATAAAACCTGTAGATTTGCTTCTCTGTAAGAAAGGAGTGAGCAATTTAGCAGTGAATCTCAAGTGAACAGCACTGTGTTTAAAGGGAGCACTGGAAACTTCTCATGAGCATGATTTCCCATGGATGCACCAGTAAAATACGTAGGAAGACAGACTCAGTCAACGCAGCCAAAAAAGACCAACCCCAAAAACTCCAGTTAGCCACCAACACCAGGGTTACAATGCAGTCAGTGACATGAAGAGTGACAGGCAATGACCAGAGGAGTTGTGCTGAGTTTCTGAACAGCAGAGCTCTCAGGGTGCCACCATTTCCTGATCCGACAGCCTGCTCTATAGCAAATGAAGTCAGACCTGGGGTAGGGAGGGAAGCAGCCAATTTCTGGATCCATGTGAAAAATCAAGCTTCTGGGCAGAAGCACCATCATGCTCATGTGATTGTAGCTATCTGGACAGCAAGGAGAAGAAAGCCATAAAAGTACGAAACTATGTAGGTACCTGCAATATAAATGAGTATCAAAACCAGCACACTTAAAGTTGTGTTCTTTTGCGTGCTACCTTTTTAAAATGCAAACAAGGTAATGACTTTGTCGCTGAAGAGACAACAGATCTCCTCAGGGAAAGAGACAGGTTCAAAGGGGAGAGCTCTGTGCCTATCCAAATGCCACTTCCCACCCAACCAAGAGGGGCTTTACCAACCTCACAGACCACCAGCACACCCCCCCCTTTCTTCACCAAGCCCAAGAACCTAGGGCTTGCCAGGGTTACTTATAACTTTTTACTTAGTCAAAAGCCAAAGACAGATTTCCAGTCCTAATCCATATTTTAAGAAGTCCTAGCTTTTCTCTCCTGCCTTCCCTAGAATGCTTTCTCAGCAACATCAGCCAACTTGAAGAGAATGGTAATTTTCACGTCTCACAACCCTTGAAGCACTATCCTGTTTTTAAGTAACAAATTCCTTCATTTTCCCCTGGATTTACTACTCCCATCTTATTTCAACTCAGCATAAATTAGGAACTGCTTGAAAAATAGCAGTAACAGCTTCCAGAAAGGGATGGTCTGCCAGGACTTTCACTGTTATCATTTTATCACTCCTCCGTTGCACGAATACCTTGTATTTTAGCACAAGCTGGCTCCTCTTTGCTGCCCAGATGGCCTAAAGCACATTCTTAAAGATTCTCTCCCTTCATATACCACAAATCACACACCATAAAATCCAGTAATTGCTGTTAAAATTACGGTCTCCAATGTATTCTCAGTTTTTGAGAGATCACAGCTCCTTTGTGCACATGAACAACACGTGACAGACGGCGAACGGTTTTTTTCAGAGGTGCCTTTGGGACCAACTACCACTTCTCAACTTTCTTCTCTCTCTCCTAGCTTTACATTTGGAATGTCTTTGCGTAACAGATACCCAGACAGCCCGAAAGGGAAAAATTGGTTGATCAGAAGTCCCCAAGCAGTTGTGCTGTAAGATTGATAAGGATATAATGAACATAAATTCACACCCTTCACCTGCTCTACCTCCAAAATCTTTTGTCTTTTCTGCAAATACACAAGCAAAAACTGCTTAGCTTACTAAAATAACACGTACACTTAACTCTGACAAAAGTCTACACTGCTTTCAGAAGAGCTGGTCCTACCTCTTGCCCAAGAACTCCTGTGTGCATCAGGAACGTGATCTGGCTGAACTCTAACCTTGAAAAGCTCACCCCGCAGCCATGCAAACACCAGTGCCTTGGCAAGGAACACGCTTCTAGGGAGATGCGAAGATCAGACCATCCATTTTAACGGCAGCGTGCATTTATGTCGGATTAAAGCACAGCCCAGTCGTGGATTCAAGTGATGGTGAAAACCCAGCCCAGTGATGGGTACACCAACATGCACAGGAACTTGTACTTCCTAAGGGAAGTGGCACCTTGAAGGTGAGCACCACACATCTCCTAGTGCCAAAAGCTGCTGGACTCGCTGCCACAGCTTGGCGTGGTGTCAGCAAACAAGGATTAATAATGACACTACAGAAGTCACATCTTGACATTTCCTGTATTTCATGCATTTACATATTCAGCCAAAACACTAAATAAAATCAAAGCGACTCAATAGTCTGTCCCTGTCTTGTCCAGGAAGTGGGATCTATTAGTAGGCATAAACTCATTTCTGAGCAGTACAAACCCACGTGTTGTTTTTAAGCCTAATGAGCATCAGCTGACACAAAGCACAGGCTGACTGTCATATCGCTTAGCTGCTGCAGACACCTGTCACTCCTTGGCTACAAAGGGGAGAAAAGGTCAAGACACTGTTAGCAAGCCCAAAGGGGGCACGCACTTTTCTACCAAAATTGAACTTGACAGGAACCATCATCACAAATAATGCTGAGTGGTTCAGGTGTTGCTGGTTACTGACGGCTTACACTTCTGCTGCTACTGAGTTGTCTACATATTCTAGTCACTTAACATTAATAAAATCAATCTGCACTGTCCTTTATTAATAAAGACAGGATTTGTTTTTGGATGAGAATAAACAGTATTAGATTTCTTTTCCTACACACATAATACTTACATAGTTTATACAAAAATACTTTCACCGAATCCCTGCAGAACTTGGAATATATTAGCCGTAGCTGTATCTATCTTCTTCACTTTCCAAATCCCTAATTGCTTTTGCATGAATGCAAATAAATCCAGCAAGAAGAAAGAAAGGAAAATAACTTTGTCACGTTTCAAAGTTGGCAGACCGAGTTTTTACCTCCTTCACTCTTCTGACAGCATGAAGTCATCAGTGGCTATCCATGTCTTTGTCTTGATGGACTTGTAACACTAGACACATACCAAGCCCACTTCGCTCCTGCTTTTCTACAGAAGGGGCATCTTTTGGGTATAGTTCTGGGGTTTTAGCTTAAGCCTGTGATTACTGACTATATTGATGTTTATATTCAGCATGCAAGTACACCCACAAAGCTTATGTTGGTCTCAGCCTTTAAGTATTGGTCTTGACTCTCCTCTCCCTTGGCTGACACAGGGCCAGTTACAGTGAGCTTTCAATCCTGGTTCAGAAATATCAAGCAAACATCGGTGCAGGATGCCCTTACTTCAGAGCAGTTACACTCAAATTGCAATGGTTCAGAAAAAGAAACAGGTTCTAAGTAGTGAGGAAGCATTATGGAAAGGCTACAGAATACCTGGGGGAAAATAGCTGCAACTGACTAATTTTTGACATCTTTTCAGAAAAATAGACTGTGTAACTCAGAAGTAATATTATCACTAGATAGCACGGTTTGCTATTTCTAGTGCATTTTAATACGTTCTAAATTATTTTACTGAAAAGAGCAAGGAGATATAAAAAGCACTGACATGCTCTCTAGAGAATATAAATAACCAAAAGCTTATACATAGTCATAGTGGTCTGCATTGTGCTTGGCATCTCAATATAGAGTGAAAAAATAACCTGGTTTGGACAGGTTACAGAAAGCTGTTACACTTTGTGTGCTGTCACGCAGTCCAGTGCATCCTAATGGCAGCTTGATTAAGGGATGCAGGATTCTCACACAGGAAGGGAGCCTCTTGGGGCAGAGTGATAACCATTTCTATACTCCTGTCCCCAGCCACAGAGCTCCTTACAGGGCAGATATCCCTGGGGCCAAACACAAACCACTGAAGTGGTTTTACAGTAGAAGAGGCTGTAAAAGCACATTTGAAGCAATGCCTGTGCTGCTCCAGATTTGCACTGGGGACTGGATTGATCATGGAGGATATAGTGTATTTTTTACC
>NW_010194013.1:0-46057 GCF_000695765.1 Mesitornis unicolor | reverse complement strand
CTGAACTAAAAAAAAAAAAATAGTAATAATAAAAAGTAGTTCAGGACTTTGAACAAAACAAAAAAATTCCAAACAAAAACTCCAAACCTATACTCTACATTCTGTCCTTCACAAATGTAAGATATATTTTATTCTAAATCCTGTACGTGCACTTAAACTAGGTTACAGATGCCTTTTACAAATCCCAAAATAAAACAATCTCTAGTGGTTAATTAGTGAAACCGGATACAGCTATTTTCATCACTAGCACTCATCCAAGTGAAATGGCAAAATTATTTTCTAGCAGCACTTAAAAATGGAGCCTGTATTCATTTAAATTCGTTCTTTGCCCTAGCTTCTTTGGGTCATGATCCTAAACAACCAAGAAACCTCAAAATGACCAAGACCAGCTCAGTTCATGATGCAGACACTGCAAAGAGAAATTCGGTATTCAAAAATCTGGTGACACCACATTTCTGAGCTAGCACTTGAAAGGTTTTTGTAGTTGTCTTTGAAGCAGTATTAAGAGAGTAAGAGTTACGAACTCATCAACTGCATGCATCTGTACTGTGGGACACACCATAAAACATGCGCTGAAATTTCTATACATCAGTGGTGCTTCCAAATATGCCAGAGAAAGGCCCGTATCAACAACTAGAAATGAGAAGTTGACAGTGGGACTTGCAGTTGCGCAGGAGCTCAGGTATGGATATATTTTGCATTTGACTTCCCTGGAATGAAGAGACAAAGTACCAGTAAAACGCTTCAAGATGATGCAGCTGAACACCAAAACAAATTGTTTCAGTGTCATCATCAAGTTAGCCATGCTCAAGAAATGCCAAGCCTTACAGCCTGACCTCACTGCTGGGAAGCAGCTGGCAGCCAGACAGACTCCTGTTCAGTACAGACAAGTTTGTGAAGCTACACAAAAGTATGACTCATGAATAGATACCACACCTTGTCTGTAACACTTCCAAACTCTCTGGCACTACCTAGAAATGCTTTACAAAAATGTTCGCAGTTCTTTTTGCACCCCTCATCACATCTAGGCTAAGCAGTGGTTTTCAATACCAGGGCAACATTTGGGTTTAACTGCAGCAGATACAGCTAAGTGAGTAAAAGTAATTTTGCTTTTCTCTCCCCTGGAAGACTGAAGCCTTCCAAGTTGCTTTAAGTTACAGAACATGCATGCTTGTACGGGCATTTTAATATAAGTGCCTCAATGTTTCTAAACCAGCAAATTAAACCCACAGTTCCCATTTCCCAGTCAGTCACTGGGGCCAGGGTCTATCACCAAGTCCTTTTTGGCAAAATGTAGCCTAATTTGTAAGCATTTGTGTTACCATTCTCAAAATAAATTGATGTAGAAATGCATTTTGAACATTGCTATTTGAAGTGATGAGGTATGGGTGAAAAAGAAGAGAAATTCCTGCACCTTCAACATTCCAACCCCATGGTTTCCATCCAGTAAAATGCAAAACAGACAAAAACCCCTTCTTCATACATACAACATGTATAGGACCTTACTCTGCTACTAATTATTAGCATGTAAAATCAGGTATGTCTCTACTAAAGGAGATCTATTTTTAGGGGTATAGGCAGCATATAAAGAGAACCAGAAGAGGCTCAAAGGATATATTTGTAAAGAGCTGTATTACCATATATACCTAGATGTATATATGGTGGTAGATTTTAAAAAAGCTCTCTGAGAATTACTCCCTTTAGTGCAGTAGAGCACACATTGCTAAATTCAGCATGAATGTGCTAAGCACAAGTTATTCCCTGATGAAGTTTATTTTACCTTTTTTAACATTGATAGATTTGAAATTTGGCCTTCTCTGTACCCACAAGTAATGCCATATGCACTGAATTGGCCTAGGTGGATGTGAAAGTAGGATCTGTTCCCCTTTATTTTTATTAAACAATGGGTTATCCAATATTACTAAGTCAGAGTAGTCAATGTTGTTCAAGTTACTGCTTCAAGCTGTAAGAAGGGTTATATTTTATATAAAAAAATTTACCTTTTAGAAAGAAAGTGGGGCTGAAATCAAGAATTATAAACTCTTAAATTTTAAAGTTGGTTTTGTTTGACAGAAAAAACCCCCTAGGTTTAGGTTTTCCTAACTTTCATAACACAGGCTTAGTTTCCATCTTAAAAGCTTCCTCACATTAGGCTATCTCCCTTCTAAACATCAGCTTGCATTTTCACTGGTGACATAGTTAAACTGAAAAACAATTTACTGATGACAGAATTCTGGCTTTGATAAACACACTGCTCAGGAGATGGCTAATGTTTCACATTTAAGGGCCTCAAACTTAGAGAGCAGCATAATTATTGCTTTGTGATACACCCTCCAAATAAGAAATAAGGATTTTTTTCCCCGCTAAGTTAAACATGTATTTTACAGAGGAAAAAAAAAATCATTGTGACTATCATACATACCTTATGTGTATAAATACAAATAAAAAAAATGGATCCAGGCACTCCGAACATATGATCTGCCCAATAAAATATCAGAGTAGATCTCTTCTTGAAGTAGTCAGTTGCAGTGCATATAGGTAGGTGTTTCACCTAGAGATTTGGAGACCATGCTAAGGAACCTAATTTATTATTTTATAATATTTGCTATGTTGAAAAATTACAAGCTATGTTGGTTGTAGAGTTTAATCAAGGTGGTTTTCAAAAAAAGTGAGAACAACGCTGGTACTCCTTCCATCGCTTTTGAAAATGGCTGGAAAAATTTAAAACCAGCTAAGTGTTACCAGTTGAGTCAGTTTGGTTTTCCGGGAAGATGAACTGCTCTCTAATGATTCACTGCGCAGTGCATAGCACTAAAAAAGAAAATTAGCATAGATTTATCTTTGTGACTGATTCCTTGAAAACTCTTGAGATTAACATACTCAATTAGGAATCCAAAAAAACAAGTTGTCAGTCATGGATTAAAGTTGGTGAGATCAGCCTATACAAAACTTTGCATTTCTTCAGACGACAGGGGGGGCTGAAATATGGAATAAATTGTCAGTGGTAGCAGTATAAACTCGGCACTGTAAATCAGCTGAGAAAGTGCTTTTTGTTCTTTAAAATATATCCTAATTCTATCTGGACAATTTTGGATTAGGTTGGCCAACTGTATTTTATGATATTCCAAGAAGTTTGGCAGGCTATTTGCAGGATCTGTTTTCTGTAACTATTGCTACTAAAGAATGCTTTCTTGAATTGGAGCCTACGATGAGGTTCTTTTGTGGACAGGAAGAGGATAACGTCTAAGTCTTCTACTTTGACATGTCAAACCTGTGTACGCAGCTGATAAGAAACAGTGCAAGAGAAAAATAAGCACCCATTTAAGACCTGTTTTTCCAAAAATTATCAAGAGACAGTGTAGAGTTGGAGGTGTTTTGCTCCTCACACTGTGTTCATTACTGTGCTTTCCAGGTCTGCAAGCTCTGTACTGTAATTTCCACAGATATTCTGCACTTTTTAAACTAACTAACATTACCCAAGCCGGGGGAGGGGGGGGTTGGATTCCTTTCTTTCTACATGTTTCAAAAACAAAGAAGCCAAGGAAAAAAAAAAAGATTCCTCCCCTTCCTGGACAGGATTCAGTTACCTCAGCATAGCCCTCTCAGTACTGATGCTGCTGCTGCCGCTTCAGGCAGGAGGAGGTCTTTGGCAGGCCCTGTGGCACACCTGCCAGTCCCATACTGCTCTCCATGACCCCAGAGCATCCGTATAGGCCATCTAGATGGACACTACACAGACTTCTCTTAGGCGTCGAAAATTATACCAGATACCAATTTTAAGGACCTTAATATGACCTTTTGCCCATCTGAAAGCACCTGTCCACAGAGAGTAAGTTCCTTATTCAGGATATACATGCATTTGTGAGAATTCAAATGCCAGACTTCCAAATTGCATAAAATGCAAGTCACACACACATTTCTACTTCATCATGATATAGCATTGTTATAAGCTTACCACACCAACTGAGTATATGGACACAGAAGCAATAACTGTTAAATGCCTACTGACATTTGAAGTACTTGAGCAGGCAACTGCATAATTTCATACATAAGCATGACAAGACAGCAAGCTGCCTGTGTTACTGTTATCCCTAATTGAGAATTTCACAACCAGATGCTTTATTCTTAATTTAAAACTGGAGGGAAATACTGCTCTCTTTTAACAAAGTTGCTTTTTATGACAACAGTTACTTCACTTCAGTCCTAAATGCACTGCAAAAATCCCCACGCTTTAAGGTTTTCTATTGCCTGGCTGTACCCTCAGAGTTGCAAAGTCAATTGGAAACAGATGGCACAGGGATTTAAAAGTCAGATTACATAAATCATGGATAAGCACATGGAAGAGTTAGAGTTGTGTACTTTTTTACTATTATCAGATACACTGAATTCTGCAAGCCATTTGGATAACAGGGCTGAAATTCCCATGTCTGCTTCTCATATTTTTAAAAAGACATGTTGCATTTGACAGTAAAATGTGAAAAAAGGAAAAACAAATGAAAGGTCTCATGCGGTAACATTTCGTGTGTACCTGTGCTATCAGCTAGTTTGAGGCAGCGACCACAAAGTGTGTGCAGCACTTCACAGCTCTCATTGTCAGACCTTGCTGGACTCACAGAATCGCCACTTTTTTAAAAGCAATTTTATCTAGCCATTGTGTTTTCTCAGAGCTTTTAAGACTTGAAAATCCAACTCTAAAAGAAAAACTGTGATCCTAGTGTTTCGTTCTTTAATACATTCATCTTGTTTAACACTGCTCATATATAAGGCTTCCTTCTCAGCATCCATAAAGAGCGAGCTTTCCAATCTGGGCTTAAAACTTATCTCTGGATTCTTAAGGCAGAAGAGAAAGTAATGCAGTGTCAGGGTATGTACACAATGCTCTTCCCATCCCACTTGCTATTCATTTCTCTGTTATGGCCTTGCATTGCCAGACATCAACACAGGGACCATCTATCCCTCCCCCCACACACACACACTCATTCTGCAACATATAATACAAGAACGCTTCATATTAAGTGTATTTCAGATAAGCATGCTCCAGTGAAGTACTGAGCATATCTTTCCTGCACACTGTTGGCCTGAAAGCTATCTTGTATGCTACTGTTTCCACAGAACCACTCCCAAATGCCTTGAACTCTTACCTTGATACTTCTGATATCGGCTTTGATCTTGCTGTGTTTCTCCTTCTCGAAGCATGACATGAAAGCAACATTCCTGTATTCTTTTACAGTAGAAATCAGCTATATTTCAAAGCTCTGATGTCATCAAGACAACTTTATTTCATCTCCAGTGAAATATATATGCTCAACAGATGTGAAACAGAACTTTCGTTTCATTACTCAGTTTAAAGCCAGCTAAATAAATCATTGATGGTGTTTTGTAATGATGCCCACGTATTTGTCTGTTGAAGCTTTAAAAGCCAAAAGCCTGTCACTGACCTTCTACTTCAGGATGTTCTTGAATGATTGGTTTTCCTCAGTAATGCTTTCAGTGCACACTGCTACTGCAGCCAGTTAAGTTAAATCTTAATGCATGCCTCTGCAAGTTGTGCCCAGATGTTCTGTGTGCTACACCTGAGCACCATGTCTTATTTCTCTCCACTATTTGGAAAGTATCAGGGAACAAAAGCTATTATGAGCCCCAGTGGTGCAAAATTCATTTACATAAGGCTTACTGTTGTTATTCCTCAGGTGTAAAAGCTTCGTGGAAATGAGACAGATACAGTAACAAAGGTATAACTGACAGTCATATTGACCGATGTGCTTTCTGATTCAATTCTATAAATATTTACTCAGCACAATCCTTTAGAAGGTTAAGTTAGAAAGCAGTTCAATTTCAAATCCCTGATTAACTACAACACTAAAAGAATATTCCCTGTACACCCCACATCCAAGCAGGAAGTACAGGTAAATACCTGTCCAGAGCAGTGGGAAACAAGCAGGAACATACCACACACACAAGCAACACTGCAGGAGTGCTGGGCTGGGCACTCAACTACCATTCTCTTAAGCTGAAGGATTTATTCCCTCTTGGATCTTTCCTTTCATGAGCATACCAAAACCTGATCAGCACTTCCAAGCCTCACAGCAGAAATACAAAACAACTCGGCTTTCTTTGTGTAAAGCTAAGAAGAGAATTAGAGACCTCTTCTCTCTCCCTGCCCCTGCATCCCTATGATATCAAAATTGGGTCTCTTCAGTTTCCAGGACACTTGGCTAGTTTTATACAGTTTGGAAGGGAAGTTCAAATGGAGAAAAGAATCCTAGAGGGCAATCATAAAGCTGTTAAGCATTTTCTGAACAATTCAGGGAAAACCCCAGCAGTTCCCATGCTCATTAGAAAAGTTCTTTTAAAAATAATTTACATTTCTTTCGTGTAGTAATGAATTATTGTTATCTCCAAAAACACTTAAAAACCCTTACTAAAACATGACTTAAAATGAGCCCAAGTCAAATTAAGAACTATTTCAGAAAGTAAAACATAAGGCAAATTTTAATTATCTAAGTGCACTAAATTCAGCTCAGAGCTGTGAAGGTGGCTTCTACACTACAACAAGGACACACTTGTGAAATCTCAGCAACATGGATTTAAATTTGGCAGAGAACATGGCTAAAGGGTTGGAGCGCAGTCAAGAGGGGTATGCTTAAACTTTCTAAAAAATAATCACCTCCTTGTATTATTTCACAGATCCAGCATCCTGTGTATCACCCAGCCATCCTGCTCTCACCCAGTACAGCAAACTACTGCAATTATTTTGATGGCACAGTATAACTCTGGCATTATACAGACCGATTTGTGTTGGCATTACAGCAGCTACCAGCTAATTCAGAAATAGCACAGGAAAAACACAGCAAGTTAGTGGAGAATATCTGTTAAGACCCCAACATAATGCATAAAAGATTATCACACCCTGAGGGAGTCAAGTATGCACACACTGACCATTACATGATGCACTGAATAATAAAACATTACTTACCCATAATCAATATAACTAGCTGCCTAGTTACAGATATTCAAATTTTATCTGTCAATCTCATTTATGTCTGCTTTAACATAGAAAGAAATAGAAAACCTAATATACATACATAGACATATACAAATAAAACTATTGAACAATGTGGAAACTGGAGGGTCAAGTGGTCACTTGATACAGAAGTCACCAATCCACTGAGTTGAACTTCCCTGTGTGTTTCTAAGCAGGCAACAGCGCCCAATAAACAGCCCTTCCTGATCCTTCTTAAATTCAGGACTATATTCTAAAGCATGAGAACTACACTCCTATCTAAGCAGACTGAAATGCAATGTTAAAGGTTGTAACAGTATTCAGCCTTCCTTAAAATCCAGTTTCACTACGTGACATCTTCAAGCAATTAGTTTTTCAAAACACAGTTAAGTTACATTTTAAATATTATTAAATCAAATAATCTGATTAAGATCATAGTGTCACTGGTATTCTAGGGCAAAATTATGTCCTTTTTTTCCAAAACAAGACAAACTGATTTCAGTTCCAGCTGAGCTATGGTCTTTATAATTTGGCAACAACAGCTATAGTTTTTACCTAGTTTATTATTTGCCTATAGAGTTCTTCCTAGTTCTATTAAATGAACTTCTGATTTAATCTTAGCCCTAAATTCAAGTTTTATAAATATAAACGCTGATTAAGATGTCTCCATGAATGCAAAGCAGGTTTCAATAAGAACATTTGCACAGAAGGAATGAACTTTGGCCCTGACATCTCATATCCAAGGCTTCACTATACTGAAACCTTCAGTTTTCCTTTTCCAAACATTAAAATATTCAAGTGAACTAACAATCTGAGAAAGGAAACAGAACTTTCAGTTGTTGAATGCAGGGAAAAAAAGTCAGTCCTTTTAGCAAAATCCATTCAGAGGAGTTTTTCTTTTTCTAAGGGATGATCTGAGAAGTAAGCACCAATAAGAACCATCCATGTAGTTAATCTTACCTCAATAATATACAAAACCACATTCTTGTAGAAGCAATACAGTATGCACTTGGTAACTCGATTGTAACTCCAAGCTCCATGGACCAACAGCAGCTTCTCTAAGTAGGAAAACTGAAAGAGAAAACAAGTTTTTACCTATATTAAGAACTGTTTAAAAAAATGTTTAAAGCAAACCCCTGCCCTCAGAAAAACACCTCAGATCAGCTATGAAAGCTGTTTTTCAAGCTCAATATTTAAATAGCTTAGCAGAGCATATATGCAAAAAAACACCACTTAAAATATTTACAAGAGAAGCCTTTTTTTGTAGAAAAACCTCTGAACGTTTTAAAGTGGCCTTCACTGGCATGAAACAGCAAGAAGTCTTCAATAGGAAAAACCTGATAGCAAAATCAAGCAAGGTTAACATAATATAGCCTTGTGGACTGAGTAGAAATGTGAACTCTTCATTCCATGGTCAAAGAAGATTCCTGTGTTTGAGGGTTTACAAGGTTCAGTATCTCTCTTCTGTGTTAAATGAACAGTCTGGTAATTAGAATTGTCTTGAGCTAAAATAAAAAAGAGAGGGGGACACAAGTTGAAAGATAGATGCATAGAGTCTTTCATATAGAATGAATACTTAGATAAACATTTTGAGCCCACAAAATGTATGTGATCATGTGTTATACAAAGCACCTAAAATACTGTATAAAGAAAGTAAGAAGCATTTGCCAAAAAGGAAAATAAATTAATCTCGTAAAAACAGGTACCTTTTACCATAATTTTCAACCACAGATACAGCTCAAACTCAGTTTCTCAATTCAGCCGTTTTGAAAATGGACTTTTACAGAAGCGGTCTCAGCATGCAGCCTAGGAAATGCATAGTTTTTCTAGTCTTGGTTTTGTCAGTGAAGCTTTTTATGGCCAGCAGCATTCCCCTTCTGTCCAGTCACAGACAGCTCACACTGGTGACTAGATTTACCATTCAGCATGTGTGTACCTGAAGGTTTCTTGGACACTTAAGGTGAGACCATTACTTTCTCTGCTTCCTTTTCTACAATGACTTGATAAGAAAAGCTTGACATCCTAAGTTTACATTCTAGATAATTTATTTTATTCAAAACTTACTTGAAATTTAAAGTTACAGTAATGAATCAGGACTGTCATGAGATAGCTCTGCTCCCACAATTTCCAGCACTGAAATCACTGAACCACAAATCCTGTAAGAACAGCTTCTCTCCCCTGCATCAGCAGCTCAGATTTGTTAGGATATGCCAGCAAGAAAGCAGGATAGAAAATAAAAGTGAACCAAACTTCATGGTTCAGTCTCTGCCCAACTTGAGTCAGGACTGAAAGTGGGACACTCAGAAGGGAGTAGCTGACCTCTCAGACATCCAATGCCTCAGTTAATAACGCAGCACAGCTACAACTTTCCTCATCAAAATTCCCTGACAAAACACATCAGCCCTGATGGGAAACTTGCCATTGCATTCTGACAAGTCACCCCAAACACCTCCTGCAGGGAACAGCCAGACACACTCTAAAAACTTCTCTCTGCTGAGTCTAACAAGTGACCATCTCAGATACAGTCTTCTCTGGAGCTCAAGGTAAGAAAAAACCCTACCATTAATTGCTCTCTTGTCTGTACTCTCACAAAAATGAGTGCACTGCATAGCACAGTAAGGAAGATATTAGCAGCCTAAATGACACAGTCCTAAACCTGTTCACACTGGTGAAGAGTCTCATTAACCATTAAGACATGGAAAAGAACTAAATCTGTTCTGATGCTGGTCACTGCAATTACACAAATGCACAGCCGCTGGCATCCTTAAGTGACTGTACAGATAGGGCTCTAAGACACTGCCCTTGTTTGTTCACTACTATATTGATGGTGTTCTAAATCAGAAGGGAACATTAAAGACCACCTGGCCAGCCTACCTGCAAAACAGTTTCTGTAAGTTTTCACAGCCACCTCTGTATCAACCATAGCATTTTTTCCCCCCCCTCACACAGACAGAAAGACAGTCCCCATCTTGACTAAAGGATGAGGTGATGCTGTGTTGGCAGGGGCGGAACGCGCTTAAGACAGCTAAAATGCATCCTAAATGCAAGTCAAATTTTCCAGAGAAGAAAACTGAAACATGAACATTTTTTTAAGAAAGAAGTTTCCCTAGTTAAGGAAAGCAAACAGTCCCTAGACACTGGATACTCTGTGGATTACAATGATAAAGCCATGTACTAAGGAAAAAAGTTATTAAATTCTACTACTGTCTCTCTAAACAGTGAGGTCATTTGATTTGGGAATTCTCTAAATACACATCACTGGTGCATAATAATAATAATAATTTCAAGTGAAAAGGATGATTCAAACAGATGCTCCTTGCACCTGTGGAAGCTATTTGGAGTAAAGTCAGACACAAGTTGCCTTTTTATTTTTGTTTGGTTTATTCTTTGATTTCCCGTGGAATCCTGAAAGAGACTATATAGAGTCTTCCTCTTCCATAAGTGCCTGCTACTGGCACTGCTGCATTTGAAATACCATTTGAATACGAGATGCCACATTATAGTGGTAGTCTTAAATTACTCAATAAGAACATACTCTGCCTTCAAGGCATGCATATACAGCAAGGCTTTAGTGGGAGTTATATGTCTTCACTGAAAGAAATACACTCCACAGAGATCAAGTTTTTCTTCTGAATGGTTTTTTTGTTTTGTTTTTGAAACACACATTACCATACACTATTAGTCTCCTTTACAAGAGATTCCTTTGTATGTTTTCTAATCAGCACAAAGCTCTTCTAGACAATCACACAAAAAAAATACAGTTTCACAATGTTTTGCTAATTTTCGAAAAGTTAAAATTCTGTGCTGGTGGGACCAGCTTTTATTTCATACTGAACTAAGGAATATACGTTGCTACTCTCAGTAACTCCCTGACTAGAATTTAAACAAGAGCAACTTACTTCCACATTCCAACACTAAATCTAAATGTGGGGGGTTTTGTTAATGTGGAAGCAACACGTGAACATCTAATTACTTCTTCAGATTTAACGTTACTGTAACTACTGCAAGAGGAATTAAGTGTGATGGGTCCCCTACGGACAAAATTCTCACTGCTTATGCTTACTTATTAAAATGGAAGTCATAGCATTCTTCTAAGTGAAGAACATTCAATTAAGTCATATAGCAGAAGAAATATATTCTACAGAAGTTAAAAATGAGAAAGTCATTACAAGATACCACAGACTATCATTATGGCAGTTCCAGTATTTGGAATATGCTACTGTTTATGACAGAATAAGCCCTTGATAAAACAGCCTAAAATTTTCAAGATAAATCTGGTGAAAGGTCTCAATTATTCAAGCCTGAAACCTAGGGTGTGTCATCAGATTGCAAAACAGAGCTGCAATTCAAGACTAGCCACTTTGCTTCACAACAAGGTTAACACAGTCAAGCTACCCTTGCAAACAGCAGCATTATCCATGCCTTCTCAAAACCTCTCCTTCTCCTAAAAGTATCAAAATGTAATAATACTTCGTATTCCTTGGTAGAGCAAATCTGACTCCACCCTGGCAGAACAACATCAGCAGATGCTCACAGATCACTGTGGATCCTTTCTTCTTCCCATCAGGTTCACCTGTTCTTGCTCTGGAAGCAGTCTTAAACACATACACGGAGCACCTCTGCTGTAAATAGTACTCGGAGGATGTTTAGCAACTAAAGCGTCTCCTTCTTTTCTTATACTTCTTTGTAAGTCTTCATTCTACATCTTCGTTTCTTGAGTAAAACAAAAAAGGTTTTTTACTGTCCTTTTTAGATGAAGTAATCAGAGCTGAATTTGATGGGATAGTTTGGGAGCACTCACCCAAATAACAAAGTAACACATAGGAAATAAAAATGCTGGCCAGCACTCTAGAACTGTGTCTAATTCTTGTACACGTCATAGGGGTGGGAGGAATAAAGAAAAGGAGGCAACACCAAAAAAAAAGAATTTCCCAACAGCCAGACTTCTACACACCTGGTTATAATGCCAACTCACGGTAACAGCAAAGAGTTTGCACCAAGAGAGAGAAGTTACAGTTAAAAGCATGTTAATATAAGCATCACAGAAAGTGCTTCTCCATGATTACTGAAGAACCAAGACATTGCACAGCTGACAAGAGGAAACTGAAGCTTTGAGGGGAGACAGAGCTTCACCCTGAAGAATACAAAATCCTAATAATGAATTCCAAAAATAATCGAAGATTATCTGTTTTAGACAGCTGTCTTGAAAAGGAAACAAGCAGAGATGGTCCTAGCTTGAAGGCAAGAAGTCATCAAGCATTGCATGGCCACTCAGTGCACCTCTGACAACAGGATACAGCAGTTTCTTTTTTTGTCTCTGACCTGTGCAATGGCATAGTCCGAGCAATTGGTTGCCTGCATGCCCTCATTGCCGCTGATCCCCACTCCAACATGAGCTGTCTGGATCATTCCTACGTCGTTGGCACCGTCCCCAATGGCAAGTGTTATGGCATTGACGTGTTTCTTGACCATGTCCACTATTTCAGACTTCTGTAGAGGAGACACTCTGAAAAGGAGAGAAAAAGGTGTCAGTTTCTCACATGCCGAGCTATGTGCTTTTCCCAAAAGGACAGCTGTAATCTACATTTAGAAGTAATCAAAGGGCAGTTGCTGGGAATTTTGTTTCTCCAACAGCGAAGCTTCAGAACCTGTGCCAAACCATTTCAGAAGGAGAAAGTAGCTTTAAAAAGAATTTCACATTTATCACTACTAGCTCATATTTTATGCAGAAGAGACCAAAGAAATAGGAAAAGTTTTAAAGCTTTGCTTTCCTCCCCCAGCTTCAACCTGATACCCTTTGCCATACACCAGTGATCTTACATTGGGAACACTGGAGAAGAGAGTTTTCTCTACAACTACCACAGCTTACATGCTAACAGCACAGGCTTCCCCATCTGCTGTCAGCAGTGCATCTCCATCCAGGAGGGGGAAGACCACTAATACATTTGGAGAATAAATCAGAGACCTTTTCAGTAGTTTGGCAAAACGCACTGCAGCCTTAACCTTATTCCCTCCTCCAGCTTACTTCCCCACTTGACAGGCCATTTTCCAACCTCAGGCTACGCAGTCAGAATCAGAGAAGATAAGACTGATCTCACACAGGCCTTGCTTGCTGGTGCAACCCTGGCTTCAGTCACTGTATTCAATCCCAATTCAAAACCAAAAGGCTGACTCCATAACATCTAAATATTCTTGTCACTTTTACTGGTAGTTACTTTAACCTGATCTTTCTCTCCTTTTGCATCAGTTCCAGTTCGATAAAAATTCATGGAATTCAAGAGAGTTAAACTAGTCTAAACCAGGGAAAAATGGGAAAATACTCAAGACTGGGCTACTAAATTGGATAAGACACCCAAAATGCCCTTTTTTCATAGAAAAGGTGGATCAGGTTACCAAATCATATGAGGTATTCTGGAAATACCTACATGTAGATTAAATATTTCCATTCTAACCTCATCTGTACAAACAACCCTAATTCCTTTCCCCATCGGTTTTAGTTAAAGTTCCAAATTATTTTATATTCCCTTAAATAAGGCTTTAGACAAAACTTTTCCACATCTCAAGTCAGCCACATCACACTCAACAAAAAGAAAGTAACTGATACCTAAAAGATTTCTATTAAAACAGGGGGAGAATGGGGAGCTTGGGGAATGGAGGAGACAGGGTTGGTTGTTTTTTTTTAAAGGCATTTTTTTTCCAGAGTCTACATCCTGTGGGAGCAACTTACACAGCTTTTTAATACACCTGGCTGGATTACTGCTGAATTAAAAAAAGCAGAGTTATCTAGTTCAGCATTTTACATTATGGCCCTGGTTTTGTTTAGTGCTGAATACCTCTTAAAACAACTTGATAAGTAATTGGGAGAGAAAGAGTTCCTAAGAAAAATTTGCTGGGCTCAAAATCCACATGTGAACTAAGCCACCTGAAAAGTCTAGCAGCTGCCCTGCTCCTGAAAGCTGAAAACAGGAAAAAGTTGACTAGGCCATAAAATTTACTTAAAACCATTGGATAGATTTATTAAGCACTCAATTACTTGGCAATGAAAGCACCACTTGGCACTGTAGGGGCACAGTTAAATTACTAGCAAAAAGACCCAAACACACTAACTAACCTGTGGTGCATAAAAGGTGTCACTTTATTATGATGAAGCAGCTCTGAATATAATCTGCAAATTTTAACTTTTCTCTCATCCATACATGCACACTCCCCAATCTTGCCATGATAAAATACTGAAGCGTGGAACAATCAGCCAAAAAGGACTTCCAGACATAAAATGAGAACTCCAGAGGGAGCTGGAGCCAGCTCTGGAGGGACAGGATTGACAAGCACACAGCAGCCCCAAGGGCACCTCCAGTGCACAGGACCACAGACTTTTGGCTGTCCCCTCATGAAATTACTTCATCGCAGCTTAGCACTGTGTATATCTGCTAACATCCTTGACAGACATCTCTCAGAAGCCCAGTTTGCATTCATTTAGTTTTCAGTTGCATGGCAATAGAAACAGCTAAGAAGTTTCCTGGTTTTAAATATGCTTCAAGTAACAGGGGAATGAAAAGACAGCCTGTGAAGAGCATCTCTGATTCTGCAGTTGAAGCCAGCAGCTTTGCTACAGACACTTCAGACATGACCAGAATGTGGCAGAGATGCTCAAGCCCGTTCTGGTGCAGTTTAGCCAAGCTAACCCAGTCTGTATTCACTTCTGTGCATGCAGTGCAGGTGTGGCTTCAGACTTTAAGTTGACTTTGAGATAATGACTTTTTATTTCTCAAATCAATGGAATGCCCCAATACAAACACATTTGTCAACCACTAAATAATCTACACAGAGTATGCTTTTATTGTCTTGACCAAATTAAGTTAATTACACACACAGTTACATAACACTCAGACTACCATCTTTATATGGCTAATAAGACTAAACAAGCTACAGGAAACACTACATATATTCTTTAAATGCCAAAAAACATTTCTGCACTTGGTTTAGGAAGATGAAGTCTACTGCAAGACTTCAGCACAAACTGTTAATCCATTACAGTTGTTTATTCAAAATAGAAGCTTTACAGTAAGCATCTTTGCCACCTCCCCATCAAGCACATCCCCAAACTCCAGAGCACATGTTTTGCTGAACCCAGTATATTAACTACAAGAGTTGCAAATTGAGATACTGATTTCCTAAGGGGTTTTACATCCCTCCCAACTCACACACACAGCCTCCAAACCTCTTCTGCTCCTTGTCATCTCTTTGGTATCAGCACACGGCATCAGATGACATTAATCCCCTTAGCCAGATGATCAGAGCCGTGGTCCATTTCTGCACACTTGACAGGCCATCTGCATGAATAACTGGAAGATTATAGCGCAGGACACGATTAACCTGCGGCTTCCCCCAGGTCGTATCTTAGAAGGGGAGGGAGAACAGCCAAGTTCACAAAGATTCCTGGACAAATGCATAAGTTCAAAGTAAAAAGCACTACTAAGAACTAACTACTTTGGAGAAAAATTTTGCAGTGACAGGCAGCTACTGGTAATTATAATTTAGTGGAACATCCATGGCTTTCACTGCAGAGCTCACTGCAGCAGTATCAGAATGTAAGCCTTGCCTTGATATATACCCAAATAAGAATTAAGATATGAGCAAAACATCACTTGCATCAAATTCTTCTGCTCAGTCAGGTATTTGTGCACTGGTCAGACAGCAATGCTTCTTACAAAGGTTCTTAGAGAAAAACTCAGAAGAGTTCAGTGGAAATGTTTGTTTATACAGAAGTTACTTTTATTGTCTCTGATCAAAAACATTTTCTACAACATATACAACTGATTTAGTCTAGATTGATTCTCTCTTTTTACAGATAGCAGTGGAAAAAAAAGCCAGATTTCAAATACCACCATTACAGCTACAGGATCAAATCTTCAGATCCCTGCTCAAACTGCTTCCCTGACAAAGTGGATTTCACCTCTTCAGGCTGCAGCGAGCCTGGGGTCAGGACTGCACCTTTATGAAATGTTTAGTGTTCAACATTTGCCTGTACAATACAAAGTGTTCATGGATGATGAAAGAGATGCATAAAATCAAGTGTCAGCCGTACAGCAGACCTGCTACTTGCCCACCTCTGGGACCTCCTCCATGTAGCCTTGCTCTTGGGAGGTTAAAGGCTGATAGGGAAAAATGGAAGGTTCTCTTCAGTCTTAAAACTGCTTAGTCTTTTTCAGCATCTTTAACAGATTAATACAGAAAGCAGTTTCCATCCTGAACGAGATGATCAGTGCCTTGGTATCATACTGTTCTTCTGGACAACCAGACAATCATTCACAAATTCCTATGAGCTCTGCCATCTTTCAGTGAAAGATTTCACAAAAAATCCCAGTGAAATGATGATATTTTCAAAAGTAAGTATCAAACATTTTATTTTAAAACCCATTCTGGTACAAAAAAATTAGAAATCTCAAAAGTAAGTAGAAGCAAAACATTAACATAACCATTTTAATAAAGCAAAGCAACCCCATAGAGCTTTAACTTCAATTTTTCACGTACTGCAACTAATCTAAATCAATCAATTCCTTCACTGCACATTTTGTTATCTGGTGAGGCAGCTATCCCTCTTACTCGCAGAGTCCATCTAATATATTACGATGGATGCAGTCACAAATGAGATGGGAAGGACACAACCAGCACAACCAGCCCTGTGTCACACAGCTCAGCTACACTCCACAAGATACCATCAGCGGGAAGTGAGAAACAGTTTCTTAATTCGGTCCCTATGCACATCTGTATTTATTGCACAGCTACAGATGCATAAGCGCAACTGACAGCAACTGTAAATAATACTTCTCACACGGGCCCTTAAACTACAGCTGCATCATCACAGATGCTTCAAAGTATACAGACAAACCACAGAGGAGAAATGAAAATGCAGTATTTCAGAAAACGAACAGTTTTATTTATTGCATTCAAGTCTAAAGGACCCAATGAAGAGAGGGTTCTGCTAGAGAACTAGCAACTGAGACTGAGACTACCAACTGTGCATAAAAAGAGACATGATTAATAAAGAATAAGATAAATTAACTTTATTGGAGTCCTTTTATGTGTAAGACATGGGCAGAAAAAGCTTGGGTAATTTACAGGAGACCAGTTTATATCCAGACCACCTTACAAGGCCATGAAGGGACAGCAGCCCCACAAGCTCTTCCACACCCAAGCAAGGCAAAGCTCGATACTGAGCCTCAGCACATTCTGTGCTCTCTGTATGTGCTGGGTTTTGTCTGGATATTTTTGTTTGTGGGCCTCTTCCCCCAGAACAAGGAGACCAGAGCAACTCTGTTGAAGACTGCATACTTTCCCCACTCCCAGTCTGATACAAAATACTCTTAAGACACTCTTACCCACACTTCTTAACTTTTAATATTCTTTTGTGAAAAGAGGAAGACAGGGAAAGAAGCTGTTTCAACTATTACCTCCTTCTGCTTCCACGCTGTAACAGGGATCAAACACAAAGACATTAATGTCTTTAACATGAAACATTAATTTGATATTGTACTTCCTTGAAATGCCTTGTTAATGCAACACAAGAGGCCGTTAAGAGCCTAACTTTATTGCAGTGAACATGATTTTACCCTGTTCTATCGTAAAATACAGTAGTACTTCAAAATGCTCAGTGACCTCATCTTCAGAAAAAGCAGAGATGGAGGACAGCCCGGAAAGAACAGAGATATCAATAATACTGACATTTACGTGTATGCACTGATGCCCAGAAAAAGCAGCAAGATAAATTAACACACCACTAAAAGTAATGCTCAGAAAGCAAGGAATGTTACCATGACATCCTATTTAGCAGTTTTTAATTGCACATTGATTTCTCCTGATGCACACCAGGGTGTAGATTTCAACTGTGCCTCACCCAAACAAGGGCTGATCTTTAACTACATTCATGATGCTCCAAGATACCTTGGGTTGACTTACGATAATGCAGTAACCCACACAGAAGAGTGAACAAAAGCCCACACACATCATACTGACTCAAAACGTGCATTACATTGAATGCTTCTCATTTACCAAGTCAAACACTCCGAATCTGCTTCATCTGCTGACAAGCACGATTTCACAGGGACTGGCTCTGGTGCAGTACTTACAACTCTGGAGACAGCACTGAGGGAACTGATGGATATCTTAATGTTCATAAAAAGCACCAAAGGAATTCATCCAACTAAACAGAATTGCCTCCAATGGAGACATCTCTATCTGCACTAATCATGCCACGCTCCTTTTATAGTCAATGGAGAGAAACAGGCACTTCTGAAGTGCAATTCATCTGGCTTATTTTAGACATGTATTTTAAGGGTATAGTTCATCTCCTCTTACAAGTGCCATTTTTTCTCCACCAAGGTAAAGAGGACTGAAGGTAACTACTTCACATGAAAAAGTCTACGACTATCATGTAAAAGTACACAGGATGAAACCCATCTTACATTACTGCAGTGCTAAGTATCTTCCAATTCATCGGGCACACGAGCTTTTCCTCTCTTGCTTTCTGGGCAGGTGAAATGGCTGCTTCCTCCCAGCACAGACACCCAATGCTGAACTGACTGATACACCACTTCCTTCTCTTTAAATTCTCCCTTCTTGACTGCGCTTCCAGCACTTGCCAATTCTTTTCTACAGTAATTTCCTAGTCCCATCTCTTCTGAACACAGGCAATTTGAAGTCTTTCCAAACCTCTGCTGGCTTCTGTGAAAACCACCACAGCTTCATCACCCTTTGTCATTTCAGCTGCAATCTCACTCCTCCATACACTTCCTTATTTTCTTGAGCAGATCATCCTTCAAACCGCTTTACTCGTTCAAACTTCGACTGCTCTAAAGTATTTATTTTTTTTTAAATTAAAAGAGTTTTACACCCTATTTCACTTAACAGTAGTATAATTTCATCTTCCTGTAACTACAAAAAACCCCTCTTCCTTCGCTTTTTCAATCTCACCGAGATGCTCGTCCCACACTTGACTTTCTGAGCAACGTATTCCCTCTGCACTTCAGGTTACCCAGAGCAGGGTATTTTTGAGACTTAGCATGGCTCTAAGTCTAAACACCTGCACACTTCCCTACATACATGCTCATACAACATGTGGCAGTTCTTATCAATGTAATGGTTATCAAAATAATTCCTTCTGCATCACTTCAGGTATAGCAGAGATGCCTTCTTAATATAAAGCTCTTTTTGTAGTTATAAAGCCACTGTATGTTATAAATCTTATACAGTCTTCTGAAGAGGAGGAACCCAAATTCATTTAGTATCTTTTTACCACAAAGATTTTGCTAATTATACACATTCCTTTTTTTAAAATAGATGTATCACTAGAGAATTTCTTGCTTGCATTCCATATTTCAACAACTCATTTGCCATTCATGATTGCCAGTGAAATGATCTCCAGAGCACAAGAGCTATGAAATAATCTGTTTATAAGCTGGATTCAGTGTATTAAGAAGTGTGATATAATACACAGCACCCCAGTGAACACAGGGTTAAGTTTCAAGTCAGCATCTTCTTCCTCTTTGATATCCTCCCTGCATGTTTCTATCTTGATTGCCCTCCCCCCAGCCTGCCTTATGAGGCAAAGATTAAATAGGGAAAATCTAGTTTGGAAAACGAATTATTTGGAAAGTGATGAGTTGGCACAAACAGAGTGTTGAATGGGAGACTATTTTGCATTTTTAACTATAATGGTTGCTACTGGCAACAGCTATAATACGTTTTTAAAGTGAATCTAATGTATCAAATTAATTTTGAGCTTCCCTCACCCCGAGCTGATTAAGGCACATTCATTTCCATGCTAATCAGCCTGAGCAGTTCTCATGCAACACAGAAATCTGCCTTTTTCTAATGACAGAGCAGAAAAATTTCCGCCTGTAACAAGTACAGATTAGTGCCTTTGTAACCTTGAGGGCATGCACAGAGAGCGAGCACCCAAGTGTCTCACACAGCAGAGCTGTTTACAGACTTCTGCAACACACGGTGAAATTAAGTGACAATTGAGACCATGGCCCCCACATCAGCCCATTTAGGGAGGCTCTGCCCTGCAGTGAAGCCAATAAATCGATTGAGAGGGCCAGAGGGAACAGAGCAGTAACACTGCAGTGGCATCAGCCACGCCATGTGGGCAGTGCTGATCCCTGATGGGCGCTCTGCTCCTCCACACTAACTACAGCTCAGAAATACAGAATACAGCAGCTTCAAACAGGATTACTATTGAACACCACTGCTTTTTTCGTGCCTAAGAAACAAACCACAAACACTGCCAAGGGATGAAGATGAAGGGAGGTGCAGCTACTAGATTTGAGACAGTTTGCCATTTCAGCAGTGCTACAAGCACCGACAGTTTTATTTCTTCATTCTGAGTTCTAATAACTAACTCTAGTAACTAACGATTTTTTTCTCCCTAAGAAATTCTCCTGAAATTTCTCCTGAAATTTAAAATGAGAACACATATAAATCTCCTGGAACAGACAGATGCAATCCCAAGCAGGGCCTCCTGCCCAGTAACTATTGTCAGAGGGGTGCAATGAACCAGTATACCATGTTGAGGACCTGCTACTCGAAATTACAGCCTATTTGTAAAAAGCAAAGATTTTTCAATTTCAAAATTATCAGTATACCTCAAAAGGCAGGCCCATGCTGTATCCAGAAGAAAGGTGAACTCCCAAACAATTTTTTTCATTACAGCACCAAAGAACTGCAAGTTATTTCCCACTCTTCCCTGAAGTCCAGTCTCTATTTAACAAGAACAAAATGGTTATGGTGAAGTCCCCAAATCCTCAAGTACTTAGAAAATAAAAAGATCTGAACTTCTGGTTTTCACAATCTCTCTACAGGTAGGCAAGTTGAGCACCAGGGTGTTCCCACCAAAATTAAAAAAATTCAGACAACTTTGAGATAGAAAAGACATTGACAACTGGCAGTCTGACTAGGACCAGCTCAGTCTTGGTCAGCAATTAAATCTGCACTCTGTTCAAAGCCAGCTTAAGTATTAACTTACAGAAAAACATTCACAGCATGTTCACTACTCCCAAACACGAGATGTAAAGATTCTTTCTTGCACAGCCTCTAACTTCAGACTCAATACAAGGAATACTGCTAAGAAAAGAGTGGGGAAGGGAAGAAGGAAAAAGAAAGAAGTAATATTCTAGAATGAAGTCAGTTATACACTAAGTTCATTATTAAATTGAAGCATTAAAATACAGTATCTAGGGTAACATAGTGCTTTAGTTGTGTTCAGTCACCACCTATACCAGAAGTTAATACAAATAAGTTTACATCAAGAAGGTTTAGTAATAGCCTCTCTGTCCGTGGCCAGCCACTAACACAGCCATATTGCTACAGCACCTGTAGCCCTCAACCCATGGTTCAAAAAAAAATCTGTATCTTGGTGAACGTTTCTATATCCAGGTTTGAGACACAGAAATGCCCCGTAGTTAATGAAAACAATGTTGATTAACAGCAGTTGCTCTGTGACAAAAAAATAGAAAAACAGACAGTAAATTGAACACAACACATATTGGTCCCCTGCACCATTGATTTTTAAGCACCTTTCAAATGTGAGGACCCTGGTGCAGAGAAGAGCTCATGAAACTGAAGCCACCCATCACAGGCTGTCACACAGGGCATGAGCACACCACCTGCTGTAAGGACATTGGCAACTGTCAGGCAAGGGGCAGCCAAACTGGTCCAGTCTCACCCCTGCCAAACTTGGGGTGCACCTGCTTGAGCTGACAGTCCCCAAAAGCTTGTCCAGGCATTTTTGAGCAGTCCAAGCCGAGTCAGGAAGTACTTCAACAGTACAGGATGGGCAATCACAGCCCAGTGTCCATGCTTGCTCCTTAGCGCTCTTATTAACAGCGTATGCACAGCCTGAAGTGCTTAACACATGAGGAAAAGCCTCTCAACACTCAACTCCCTCTGCTTTTCCCAGACTTGCATTGACTTCAGAATTACGCCTGTTTTGAAAGCGCCAAGTTGGCCACCTTTCTATTATTGAAAGGAATCTTCAGGGGTTTTAAAGCCAAAAAAAGCAAAGAAATTAGTTTTCATTTCCTGCACATCTCAACTCTCAGAGCTGATTTTCTTTTGCACATATTTTTAGTTTTAGTCTCATCCATATTTCTGAGCACAGTATCGGTTATACCAGTACAGACTGAGCTCTGCACAGGACAGAGCTCCACATAGCATGGACAGCAAAAAATAAAGCACTAATTTTACTTAATAGCTCAAACTAGGCCAACAATCTTGCTTCCTGAATTAGACAAGAATACAGAACTAGGAGCCAAGTCTCCACAGTACCCAGCCTTTGCACCCATATAGAAAGGATACAAAATGCTCCAGTTGCAGTTTGCAACATACCCATGTTATACAAGACATGCTTAGTTAGTGCTATAGTAATAGCTGCCAGGACAGATAATCCTTTCCACCACCCCTTATACTTAAGGGGAATAAAAAGAGACACCTGAACAATTATACAGAAGGAGCTTTAGCACAGCAGAGAGAAGGTAGATGCATTTAAGTTTACCTTCTCCTGAAATGGAGCAGAAGGATATTGCCTGAATGAACTTCTTTCCTGGAGAGATGATCAGCTCTGAAACATTTCAACATGTATTATAACAAGCCCTTTTCTATTAACTTGTGGTCTTTTAAGGTGACTTGTTGGGCAACTGAGAGGCAGCATGAAGTACCAGCCCATTACTAGAGGCAGAAGAGAGCAGATTTCTTTCATATCCACTTTTATACTGGATTGGTCTTAGAATAAGAGAGGCATCCTCTCACCACTGCAGTGATTTCAAGCACTGAGCTGCTTCAGACCACTATTCCCACAGTAGTGTTGAATTCGAGCACATCCAAGTCATTAGTGACAATGCAATCTGAAGTATCAGAGTTACCTTATTATTGCTAAGGTAACATAAATCACCCATAGCCCAGGCTATGACTGGAAGAGCTAAGTAAGCCAAAGCACATGAAACATCTCCTTAAAAAGATACCACAGAAACTGAAAAAAAAAGGAATTGCTAGGAATTGAACTGTATTCACTGCCACTCTTCATGACTCAAGCAAGATTAAAAGTAAAGAACCTGGGAGGAAAAATGATTACTTGCCCAGTGCTGAAAAATTCATGGGCTCTGTAGAAAGCAGGAAAGGGGCTTTTATGAGTGAGTTAGGATACTCTCCACATGTACCTGAATATATCAGTATGGCTAAGTTGATGTTTTCATTTTTAAATTCAGCCATGAAGAGCAAATCAGCTTACAGTGCTTTCTGTCTAGAGAAAGGCTTACAGACTATGCATGCTCACCTGACTTCATAAAATGACTTTTGTAGCAGCATGTAGTCTTCTCTCAATTTGCACAGTAAATTTTATTTTACTTTTGAGTTACAAGCTAAGACTTAGAAGCCTAAGTTCACATAAACCTGTTTACTGTATGTCAGAAGTTTATAAGTTTATATATTTTACACACTGGCAAAATTCAAATAACTACAATTCATTTTCAAAATACAATGTACTGAAAAATCCCATAGCCAAACAGACCACTGAGGTAAAAAGTGAGCTCCACTTTCAAATACGACTTGGCAACCAGAAAGCTCTTAAGATGTTGCAGAAGCTGAACACAGATGTGATAAAGCGAAAAGCAGTAACGCTCGAAGGACTCTGCAGACACGCAGCGCCCTTCTACAAGCTCTGGAAGCTGGTCTGCACAGCAGGATACAAGCCATACTAATGTATACACTATCTTTAAATAAACTGCACCCAAGAGAGCCTGGAGAAGGGGCAGGAGGGAGATGGTGACAGTAGGCAAGAGGCTGATCACAAGCCTCCTTAAGTCAGATGTGCCTGTTGTTTTGGTGATTGCAACTGCATATGGGAATTCACTGTCAGTTCACACGGCACAGCTTGCACTCTCGCTGCCCAAACTGGCTGTCTTGCTGGGCTGCCAGCACGCATCTCCAGGGCACTACATTTTCTTAAAGTTTTGAAGAGCCACTTCGCTTTATATACCTCTGTACAATTCTCTATATCACATTTCTCCAAATAGGGTCAGAGTAGTCTTGTTAGAAGTTTGCCGGCAGTGATGTGCAAGTCATACTCAGAGGTTACTACTGCAAAATTCCAGGAGAACTCAGCAGCTCTGATCTAACATGAAAGTGGTCAGAACGCTCAGTTCATGAAGATGGAGAGATATAACATGAGCAACTCTCCTGTAAATATAGTGGAAAACCACCAAGACTATAGACTACTAATAGCCTTACACTCATACTTGATCATGATTTTTAAAAAATCAAAGCTAACACTTTGATTAAAAAAAGTCTGTAAAAATAGATTGAATGCCAAAAAAAGTAAATTACTAAATCCTCTAGACGTAAAAAAAAAACAACCAAGAAAACCAAACAATTTACATGGAACAGAAAAATCTGCTTATTCTCCAAATGCACTTGGCTACAATAATACTGTAGATGCCCTGCTGTTTAATTTTTAGGAACACAGATTTTATTCTTATTCACATTCTTCATATCCAGTACAAATAACACTCCAAATGCAAGCCAACATGCTGGAACAAGGCAGAGCGATTAGCCCAAGTGAAGATCCAACAGTTTAAATGCATTTGAGACATATCTAATGCATTATTCTCTGTATAAAATATTGTTCACAGGAATAAGGTCAAGCATTCAGTGTCCAACTAGCAAGTCAGAGTACCATGAGGATCCAAGCTGCTCATCATCAGTAAGGCAGATGCTGACAAAAAGGATATCCTCAGCAAGTCTGCAGACGACACTGAACTAGGGGAACTAGATTACAAGGAATCACAGGACTTTTATTCAAAGGAATCTTGAGAAATTAAGGAACTGAGCCAACAAACCTCATGGAGTTCAGAGGTAGAAAGGCAAAGCTCCACACCTGGGACAGAATAACCCAATGTAGCAGTGCACGATGGGACATGACAGAGTAGCAGCCCTGTTGAAGAGAACCTTCTTGTCATGGTGGGAATCAGGTTCAAAGTGAGCCAAAAGTGCACTGTTAGTGTGTTCAAGTCACACTGTAAAGACCCAGTACACAAGTGTGACCAGGACAAAGACAGAAGTTATTGTCAGCCCTCTCCTCAGCACAGATGAGGCAACATCTGTAACATGTCCAGGTTTACAGCCCAAATTGAAAAGAATGGGAGAGAAACTGCAAAGAGTCCAGCAGAGAATTACTAAGACGGTCAGGGTGTAAACTACAAAATCTGTATGAAGAAGTTGTGTCACCTAGGCTTGTGCAAGTAATGGGTATTTTAAGAACATTTTAAGAACTGCTTCACATAGCGTTACTCAAACTCTCCTGTCACCTCAAACAGCCTAACAAGGGCCAATGGCCACAGGATGCAAACCGGGACATTCATATTGGATATCATGGATGTTTTCATGAAGGTATTGACGAACTGAAAAAAATTGCCAGAAAGGTTGTGGAATCTCTGCCCATAAACATTTTCCATGGCTCAACTAAAGAAAATCATGGCTGATGATCTACCATGGATAACAAGTCTGCCTTGAGCAAGAGGCTGGACTGGGCCTCCAGAGACGCCTTCCATCTGGACTGCTCTAGGTCTGAAGTCTCAGTTTAGTGACAAAGGAGGCACTTTCACACCAAAGCACTGATACGGTAATGTGGCTCTGTCACACAGCGAGGCCTGGATTTCAAACAAGTCTGCTCAGTACACAGCTGCCTTGTGTGCTAAAAGTCTCCAGTGAGACACAGCACAACTGGGCACCGCAGCAAAGAAGTGACCTCATCTCCTTCCCCCTGCATGCAGTCATCAGCCCATGTTATTGGAGCACCTTCCTCAGGTAAACAGTCTTCTCCTTCCAGCCTTGCCTTTTCCTCATCCATCAGCACTTCAGACTTCTCTCATCATCACATCAACCCTTCTTTCACCTGAATAACCCACCAGTGTTGAAGTTATTTATATAACTTTGGGCATCATTTCCTTAACTTGAGATTTTTGTACTTTAACACTGGATGCATTAGACTTGGCTACTTTAAGTTAACAACACTCTGGGTAGACACTATAAAATTTCTTGGTTATTTTTATGCCACAGACTCTTCAGAAAAAAAAAATACATGGGGCATAAAAGCCAATCCATCAAAAGAAATAAACAGATCTCTTGAGAAAGCGAGACAGCCAGTGTAGACTCAACAGAAACTGCTCTGATCCAGAAAGAAAGCTCCACATGGGAAAGATTCTTTCCAAAAGGGTCAGCTCTCAAAGACACATTTTTTCGAAGCACTCTCCACATTACTAACACTAAATACAGCAGAAATTAACATTTTAATCTCGTTAGTCCATGTCTGATCATAACCCAGTTTTCAGAGGAAGTCAGACCTTGTAGTAACAGATATTTCGAGTTTCTCTCCCTCACCTTTACTAGAGGAAAGGAAATTGAGAACTAGATCTAATTCTCCTAATTTAAGCAAACTGATCAGGAAGAAGTAGAAGAAGTCAAGATTGACCATTAGCTTCATTTCTGCATAACAGCTGCTATGAAACTTTAGCATACGTTTTAGAGTTGGAATCTTCCTAAATGCTATGCCACATAAATTTGTGTTTTACGGTGAAGGACATGTTTGACCGAAGACACAGAGGTTCTAAGAAAAAAACAAAGCCCTTTTTAGTTGCATTGTGTCATAAGCATCATGGTCAATACTAACCTCTACATTAAGATTTCCCAGCCTTTTCCATCTAAGCCACACTTTTGTTCCTGTCTATCCCTTCCTATGTTTGACTACGTATCTGTGACATCTATAAAACAGCATCAATAAGACAATTAGGAAATTCACAGATGCAATTTTAAGTGGCGCCTTACTCGGTTTAGTAGCTGACAGTAATCACTATGAGTCCAGTCTAAAGCTAATCCTTCCATGGATTTCAGTGAGGCTTGAATAAGGTCCAGCTGATCAGTCAGTCCTCTGTAGACCTGGATTTTCTGAGTAAATTCACCTCAGAGTTTCCAAGGGAAGTCACATCCACAGATCATGCAGAAATGCTGAGTATTCAGCATTAGCAACTGTCTTTGGATTACTATTCCCAGTACATCATGCAGCAGTAGATAAACACCTCAGTAGTGAATGTTAATCAATGAATGAAGCCAACCATCACACAACCCACTGAGAATCCTCTCCCCATCCATAGCATTTGCCTAGTTGCTAGAGAGACTAAAGGAATTAAAGATAAAGAAGGGGGAGGGGAGGAAGGAACCTTTGACAACCATGTAAACCAAACTAGAATAACTGCTAGTACAAACAAGCTCATTTTCAAATATACATGGATCAGAAATAACAGCACGGCTCAAAGCAGCTGTGGTCATACTGTTTACTCTCCTTTTTGACATAAAAGCCTTTTCCTCTCTGAACTGTTCTTAATGCAGAAACATCTAAATGTATGCTAATGCCCAACAGAGCAATAACTTGCTTTGATTGATTCAACAGCACTGAAAGTACCAGAAAAAAAGATCAAACCAAGTATTACACAAACAACCGACGTCTTCAATATGGTACGTGTCAGCACGAAAGCTGAAAGGAGCTGAATGAGCCAGCTACTAATGTCTTACACGGTTCTGGAAGTGGCAGCGTTCTTAAGTGCCTGCAGATAAAAGTGTTTTTCTTAAGTTGTGACATCAATTTATAGAGCTCTATAATAAAATGAAAGTGCTTTGATTCAGCATGATTTATGAAGCAAAAGCACTTCTGGTGTCTTCAGAAAAAACCTAGGAGTTTACAATAAACACAAGATAATTAAGTAATTTTGCAGCCAGTTACTCTCCTGAAATCATAATCGGGAAAAACAAACATGACCTCCCTCTTTCCTTTTTATGCTGCTTAAAATTCCTTCTTCTGTCTTCCATTTCACTGACTCACCTTTCCTTCAACATCCTTTCACTGGAGAGCTTCCAGGGACAAACGTCTCTGGCATTACTTTAGTGAAGACATTTTCAACTTTAACTAGCCCAAATACCTTGTTTTTCTACACAGCTGCTACAGTGTTTACAGAAGAACACTAAGACACTCACACAAAAATAAATCTCAACAAATGGTCTACGGCTCTTTCAAGTGTATCACAAGTAGTACAAGCTCTGGCTGCAGTGTGTTATGATTTACCCTCCCAGGCTCAGCATAATTTTTTCTGTTTTCCTGATGCGCAATCTGTAACTGGAAGTTAAATAACTGCTAGGAAAACAATCTCTGGTTAGATTTAACTGACCATGTCTCAGATGCACTAAAAGCATAAGGGTAACAGACAGACAGATGACTAAGTCCACTTCAGGGGATAGGGATAAAGCAAGAGGAGATGGAAGCATTTTGCAGAATCACAACAGGAACAGAATTTAGAAGATCAGGACTCACTGCTTTGTCTTCGAGTAGCCAAACAGGAGGTAGGCAGCACATCTTACCTAAAACTGAGCTCCAAAAGAAAAAAAAGTGTAGCTGGGGATTTCTTTTTTTAATTATTATTATTTTTTTTACTTTTAACACACACATACCAAAGCCAACCCTTAAAAGCATTCATACATATGGAAGTGCATTTCATGCATCTCAAATTCAGGCATGGGAGCTACTTGTCAGCTCTACTAACAGCCCTTTTGTCTCAGTCCTTCTGGCCCGGTCTAGGACATGAGTAGCTACAAGCCAGATGTTTACAGACCTTCAGCATATCAGTTGTTAGGCAAAACTTCGGAGTAAACTGTATTTCTGGACCTAGGAATCTCAGCTCCATAAAAGGAAATTGCTCAGCTATGTCCAAAAAAGGAAACAACTTAATAAATCTGCAAAATATAAATTATAAAACCCCTCATTGTACCAGTGCATAAATCCATGGTGTATCCACTCTCACATTATGCAAATCTGCTGTTTCTTTTTAGCAGCTTAAGAAAGAAAAAGTCTGAAAAAAAGGAGGCAGGGAAGACCAATTCTGTAGAAGTGCTTTCAAACAAGGAGCCTTTATCTGAAAAAGGCAACTAAAAGTCAATATATTAGTGGTCCATTTGATGAGTTGGGGGGAAGAGAAGCAGCCAAGGAATGGTTAGTCATAATTTCTAATGTGCATGAACTTTACAGCACCTAATGAAGTTACCAGGCAGATTTAAAAGCAGAAGAAAATACTTTCTTTACACAGCACATAATACCTTCTGTCCAAGGTGAGATTATAGACTAATCCCCAATTGAGATTAGAGTTTAAACATATTCAGGAAAAAAAGATTTAAAATTTATGAAAGAAAAAATAATCAAGGATTAGGAAAACAAGATGCAGATACAGCTGTTGGCAAAAGAGGTCTCACATTCACTAATTATATGCACATTCCCAAGGCAGCTTACTACTGGTCACTCTGTAAGAGAAAGCTGGATAAGATTGGGTCTGGTCCAACACAGATTCACAGATGAAATCAGGTTTAAGAACCTTAGTTGAAGCCTACAGCAAAGGTGAGTTTCTACACAGATTTAGCCCCAAAGAACGGCTATACTGAGATATCATCCACTAAATCTGGACATAACCTACTGAAAACCTCTTGGAAAAGAAAAGCTAGAATCCAGCTCATGTTCTCATTTCAGAGCTGCATTTTGTACAGGAAAGCACCATGCACTGTCATGGCAGGTATTTGATTGCTTAACTGCTTTGAACCGAAATCCTGACAGCAGCGCACCTGCTTTTCTACAAGTTTTTCTTCTAGGCAAAAAGAAATCGGTTCTCAATGAGGAACAGTGTATGATAACTTGAAAAATTTGTAAAACAGCTTAAATGTACAAGAGACTGAGAAGTTTCAATATTTATGAACATTGAGAATTCAAGTTTCTTTCTCTACTTACATTGTCCATTTTTTCTGAGGAAGAGGGGTTTCACAAAACAGAAGAAGTAAGTCTCTTCATGAGCATTGTGGATTAATCTGCTTAGTCACCTACCGTCTCCTTGCCTCAGATTTGGCCTTTTCTAAATCTGGCAGAGCATAGCTCAGTCCTTATGCTCCTGTGTTACAGGGTCCCTTTAGCCCTCGCTCTGTTCTAGGCCTAAGTAACTCTTCAGTTTTTGTAAAATCATGTCCTTGAAGGTCACAATAACCTTTTAAGAATCAAATATTACAACAGGATAATCTAGATCTTCAAAATAATATCCCAAGCTAATGACTGCTAATAGAAAACTAACTGCAAAGATGAGAAATTAAAGCCATGAAATGAAATTAGATCCATGTGTACCACAGCTTATACTTTGCTTCAGCACTAACAGACAAAAATAAAAAGAACATGCAACAATCGTGGAAAGTTTTAAGAAGACTATTCAGGATTGAACAGAATTTAACTATTAGTACTAAGGAAATCCTCTCAAGAATGAGAGGCTTCCTAAAACAAAATAAGAAAGCACAGCTGCTGCTATTCCTAAAATAATTCAGACAGCTAACAAGAATTAAATTTGTCATCCACATAATTTGGCACTTACTGTTATTTTTGTTCCTTGTTTTCTTTGGTGGTAGTTTTCTTACATACCTGATTCAGCCAACACCCTTCCAGAAGGCAAAGCAAATGGCAAAGACAAAGTGATGGAGAGGAAAACCCCAAGGAGCTCCCACCAGGATTAGATAAAGTGGAAGACTTTCTTTCTTTTCCCCCTGAAGACTCAGTCAATCGTAGCATACATGCAAGAACACAGCAAGTATTTCCCCATAACCATTCTCAAATCACCCATTTCAAATAGAGAACAATCTCAAACTCAGCCAAAACATTAAACCAGTATTTGGCTCAAGTACATTTACCTTTATTCTTACTTCAAGTGAACATGAAAAGTAAATACACTATGTAACCTGAATACAGGTGCTCACCTGATCAGATGGGGCAAGAGTCACCACTTACAGGAGAATGGGAGGGCAGCTGTTTTGCACATGGCAGAGGATATTCAGAACACATGGCCTGCAAGTTCATCAATATAAACTGTATTATCTGTTCTATGACAAAACATTGGGCAGGCTTCTAGAGTCAAACTACCTTGCTTTGGATAGACACATTCATTCGTTACTCTATTTGAATAAATGTCAAAGGGCTCTTCAATCCACACATGGTACAACAAAATTCGCATCAGGTAAAGTATTTTCCTGATGTGGACAATTTCCTGTTATTTTTCTCCTTTGCTAGTGTTTATCTTGACAGAAGTTCCTCAGCTTTACTACCAACATACCTTCTAAGCAGAGAATACTTGGTGGAAACAACCGAGTAATCTATTAAAAGATACTTTTCCTTCTGCTGTACAGATTTGCTAAAAGGGAAAAGAACCTACATGAAGCTTTGCTTTCAGCACAGAACTATAGAAAGCAGACAAAAAGCTTACTGCTTCCCCAACACAGCAAAGAAATATGCCACTCAGTGCTCCAGAATCCCACGGAAGCTACAAAATAAGGCACCTTTATGACTTCTGCAAGAAGTGCACCAACTAACACCATGCTTTAGGAAGTACACAGCAAGACTTCGAGGATCAGTTTTGTCCAAATAATTTTTCTCCTATTCCTGAAAGAGAACTGTTAAGTTTCCTCAATCCAGCTTGTTGACACAAATGATGACTTTTTAAAAGGGCGATATATCTAACGTGCAGTGAGCCTGGAAACTATCTAATGTACCAGTCCTGTGTGCTGAGTCTGCTGAAATCTCATTCTCTTCCCAGTAAAAGTCTTCACTTTGGAAACAAAGAAACTGATAGAAATCAAAGTTTCTCTGAACAGTTTTAAGTAAAGGAAACCACACCAGCTCCAAAGGGATTAAAATTTGTAAAGACCAGTTTGATCCAGAGAACTGAGTGATAACACAAAAAAGTGATTATTCCTATTGTAGTATGTTTACACCAGGTTTTGGCCAGATTCCCCTTCATATTTCTTCAATTATGCCTGTATAAACAGAACTATTACACATCCGATTCAATATCTTCTACAGTTAAGGAGAGATGTCTGTAAAAAGAATATTTCTCATTAATGAAACAGTATTTTACAAAGGGTCACTGAAAGAATGCAAAGTCATCTCCACCAAGCAGCTGAACCTCACAGAGCTGCAGGGTTCGGTGAGAATGACCTAAGCTGCAAGCACGTTAATACACAGTCAGCTTCCTCCTCAGCATCCTGTCAATACCACCAGGGGCTGGTCTTATTTCATTTACATATGTCATAAAAATCTTTCCTGGAGAACAATATTACATTACCGTATGCAGATTTTCAACCAGGAAACTGAACTTGAGGATAGCACTCATGAGACTCGGCTCTTCAAAAAAAAAATAGAAATCTTGTAGGCAAGGAAAAAGGAATAAAGCAGCCAGTAAGCTAGCATATATTTCTTCTGCACTTTTTTCTTTTTTAAAAATAGCTTCTCTGTTCGTAAAGGCACGAGATATTCTGCACCAAAATGAAAAAATTATGTAGAAGTGTAATGGTGCCATCTGTTTATTCTGGTACACGAATGGATAAGTTGACAGCAGCATTCCTCACTGCACCGGTGTCCCGTCAGACAGCTGCCCTACCAGAAGCCTTCACTCTCAATGTCTGCACAAGCTAAGCACGATATCCTGCCCAGTGTAGTACTGGGGCTGCTCCTAGAAGATCCTGTTAATTATGCTAAGATCTGTTAAAATTACGTACAGGGTTCTTTCAATACGTGTCTACTCAGCTAAGACAAATAGCCCTCCAGTACTTCTGGTTTGTCAGGTCTCCAAATGAAACAAATGAAAACCAAGGGAAAGATACTAAGTGTCCCATACCCCTTCAGGAATGGATTTAACACTGTTAAATTACTGAGCAGAATGCCACAAAGAAATATAGGCTTCCGATTTCCTAACGCACAGTACCACTGGATGCCTGCACTGCCTGTTTGGACAGCAGGATTAGCCTCCCATAATGCTGCTGCCTATTTGACACCACCATCTACAACCATGATTTATACATCTGGTGTCAAGAAAGTTCTTGATCTCCACAGATGGAGTAGAGGGTTTTTAGACTCAGAAACCTACACCCCAGGGCTGAAGTGGGTGCAAGAAGCTGAAAAGCTGGGAAAAGCACAGCACGATATGAAAGGGAAAAGAAAGCAAAGGGAAAGGCGAAATAAGGTGACAAAGTTGGTGCTGGAAGCCTGTAAGACGCATGTACCCAAAGAAGGAACTGAAATATCTACAGCTCCAACTGTTCAGGAAAAACTCAAAGCCAGGCTGAGGGGCCTTTGTGAACAGGAAAAGAAGGAAAAACAGGGGAAGGAGGGAGAAAGGGAACAAACCACTAAAAGGTCGTGACATGAGACATTGCAGGGTTTAAACACAGACTGAAGCTATTTCCTGTTTTAAAAGTGAGAGAAAGTATTGATTAATATCAAGGAGACTGATATAGGATAATGTAAATCAACTTTTCAAGAGTTGAAATGCCAAGAATGTTCTAGCTTTTAGAAAAAGGCGGTTTGTTTCCCTCCCAGTAATAGCTTTGTGTAAACACATTTAGCCTAAAACAGAAGCAGAAAACAGTGTGAGGGCTTCCCCCCACTCCCCATCCAAGGAGAAAGAAGAGATCTTAGTGCCAAAAACAAAATTAAGAGACACTTATGAATCACAGTGAGCCCAAAGACAGTTTCAAGCAAAAGGACAAAAAAACAAAACACCTTTTCCAGGCAAGCAGTTCTCTGTTTACGTTCAGTCTTGTTTCCTCTTTTTCTTTAATTTAGGTACATTTGTATATTAAAAAAATACAACCAAATAGCTTTGCACCAAAAGTTTTTTGAACACTTATTTTCAACACTGAATTCATATGGTCATTTGTTTTGTGTCCCATCTCCTCTAAGAGTTTTTAAAAGAGCGTGCTGTCCATTGTCCACCTTTCTTCTCAGGCCAGTTTTCTCCATAAAACAATGCTAGTGCCCATTTATTCCAGCATTAGTGATTTCCTCTAAGTGCACTGTAGTACTTACACAGGCTTTCCTCAATCACTACAAGTCACCACCACACATTTGACAACAGCTTCCTCTTAGCCCCATGGATTTGCCACATCACACTGGAAGAAGTGGGTTTTGTCTACCAGCTATGACTGCTCCTCTTCAGTTTAAATAGAAAGTGATCACATGAACTCTCGAATTTTGATACATCGTAACTCCTAAAGGAGCTCAGTGTCTGCTAACAAAGCTGAAGAAACATACAATCAAAGTGTCCCAGAGTAACCTCAGGTTTGTGCAATAGCTAGTGCTGCGAGAGAAAAAAACAAAACTACACTCTCATATCCTAGCTCAGCTTAGTAAGGGTGGCAGAGCACTGGCACAGGCTGCCCAGAGAGGTTGTGGAGTCTCCTTCTCTGGAGACATTCAAAACCCGCCTGGACGCCTTCCTGTGTAATCTCATCTAGGTGATCCTGCTCCGGCAGGGGGATTGGACTAGATGATCTTTCGAGGTCCCTTCCAATCCCTAATGTTCTGTGATTCTGTGTGATTCTCAGTCTCCAGTCTGATACATAACAGCAGGTTACTCTCCTCAACAAGTCCTCTCTCTGTTATTTGCAGTGTAAAACACTGGCCTTGAGGCAAATTACCTCAGCGTGTTCACAGGCCTCCTTGCAGCTGATTGAAGTGTCTTCTCCTGTTGGCCTGACATACACCACTTTCATCAATGCAGCTGTGACTACCTCTGTCTTTTTATCTTCCAGTGCTTTAACATCGCACGCCTTAAGCTGTTGCCTGCTACCAGCCAACATAGATTGCACCCTGGCTAATGAGGCTTTAACTCAGCCTGCATCAACTCCCTAAGTCTCACAAATGGAGGCAACTTCCTGCAGGAGCTCTGCTTTCCCTTGACACTACCCCATTTGGATAACCAAAGTGACATTTATGGACATATGTGAGAAGAACTTTCCTCTGTGACCTCTCTCCTTTAATCCCTGCCATGCATCCAACCCACTCACGTTGCCTTCTGATCTACTGCACCTATAAACACATTTTGTCTTGCCTTCAGAGCAGAAGTGAGGTGTGTTGGGGAAATCCAACTGTAGAAACACGTTCCTGTGTTGTGCTGCGCACTTACCCCTACACTGCAATCTCCACACCTAGGAGATGTGGATGCCTGACCCGCACATCACCTTTTCAGTCCCGTCATCTGCTTTCCCTCTCATTTGCCTTTAAGACTGGATGGCATAAAAGCTTGAGCTCAGCACGTTTGGCAGACACGAATCAAGCCACTGGTGAACACTCATGATTTACGGACACCATGGATTCACACACCTTACAACTGCATGGAGATAAACCTGCACATTTAGGGGAGGTGGGGAAAGAGGAAAAATTCTGTCCAATTTAAACCTCCCTCAACTAATATAAGCTCTCTTATAACAGAAACATTACAAACCCTGGAGACTTAAAAAGGACAGGTTTCCAATTCTTTATTTTGGTTTCAGAATCTTCACACCTTCACTTTCCATCCCAGAAAGCAACATCCCAGGCCTGCTAAAGCAATGTTAATTTAATGTTAGAATTAACTACAAGCCTTAAAACACATGCTCCTTGTTCTTCAGTTAGTCAGACAGATATTTTTCACACCCATCCAAGTGCATTCAGATCTCCTAATGTTTCAACCAGGCTTTCTCTTCACTTGACTAAAAGGAGTTCTGTTTGCAAAAAAAATTGAAACCTCTATCAGAAATCTTTAGTTACACTCAGATTTCAAGGTCACAGACATGTCTTGAAGCAAGTAATCTTCCAGTCTGGTGTCCAATTTTTACACCAATACAACAGGGGATCCAAACCAACTGCTCCATTGAAACACTACATGGATTTAGTAGAGGTCCATTTCCTTGCCTGCATACACACCCTCCCCTCAAACCTCATCTTTTCCATATGATATGAAGAAACCCAAAAGCTACAAGCTAGTAGTAAATGTACTCTAAAAGCACAGTTTCTGGTTGCTGTAAAACTTCAGCCAAGGTGAGGTTCATTGGCCTCCAGCTACACTTCCTTCCTTCTCCAAGGAGTTTCTCACAGCCCCTCCCTGGTGGCAGATCAGGCTCAGCTCTTCAGCCATAGAAAACGTGACTCGAAAACTCATAGAGCAATACTTCTCAGTGCACTAAGAGATGCACCAGATTCCTCCTCCTCACTACCTCCTGGTTTAACCTTTTCCTCTGTCATTTTATGTAATCAAATCATTACAATTTAATTCTTCACTTTTCACAAGGACAATAAAGTCACTCCATTCTTCTTTGAAACATCCCTGAACTCTTTTCTGGACTGAACAATGTCACGAGCTGTTCCTCATTCATGTTTCTAGAAAGAAAGTTGTTCTTATTACTCCTCTTTATCATATTGGTCCATACCATCTGCATGCACTAATTCCAAGAGCATATCCCTGCTTCTGCAAAAGTAGAATCAGTGATTTTTGTTATAATGCAATCTTTTTAATATTCCACACTATAGAAAGCTGTTATTCATGCTCTAAAAAGACAACTGCTTAGAATACAGCACAGAGTATGGTTGAATTAATTTTTTTCATTGTAACAGGTAGAGAATTGGTAGAAGGTTTCAGCACGAAGCAAGAATAAGCTAAAACATCACATGACAAGATTTTTAGTCTAATCTCTAATGCCTTCTCAGCTCAGAAGTATATTATCTTTTAACTGGTTAGGTCCCTGTTGACTTTCATTAACTCAGTCATCACAGCATAAAGCAAAATAAGTACTTTTCCTTTTTTTTTAAACCTAGAGAAAAAAAATGTATGCAAAGTTATTCCAAAAGATGAACATATGGTCTGGAATTGGAGGTGGGAAAAATACTTGTCATTAACCAAGAGCAAAAACTGCAGAAGTAAAACTGTTCGACAGTGTAAACACCAGAAGAATCAGTGGAGTAACCAATGAACTTATTTTTACCCGCATAATTTATTAGACAAGTGTTACGAAGAGAACAACAGCTAGCTTAGCAAATGTATACTGAACATACTCCTTCTCTCAGATGACACTAAGCTGGGAGGAAGTGTTGATCTGCCTGAGGGTGGGAAGGCTCTGCAGAGGGACCTGGATAGGCTGAATCAATGGGCTGAGGCCAACTGTATGAGCTTCAACAAGGCCAAGTGCCAGGTCCTGCACTTCAGTCACAATAACCCCATGCAGCGCTACAGGCTTGGGGACGAGTGGCTGGAAAGCTGCCAGGCAGAAAAGGACCTGGGGGTGTCGGTGGACAGCAGGATGACCAGGAGCCAGCAATGTGCCCTTGTGGCCAAGAAGGCCAATGGCATCCTGGGGTGTATCAGAAGGGGTGTGGTGAGTAGGTCGAGAGAGGTTCTCCTTCCCCTCTACTCTGCCCTGGTGAGACCGCATCTGGAATATTGTGTCCACTTCTGGGCCCCTCAGTTCAAGAAGCACAGGGAACTGCTTGAAAGAGTCCAGTGCAGAGCCACAAAGATGATGGAGGGAGTGAAGCATCTCCCTTATGAGGAGCAGCTGAGGGAGCTGGGTCTCTTTAGCTTGGAGAAGAGGAGACTGAGGGGTGAACTCATTCATGTTTAGAAATTCGTAAAGGGCAGGTGTCAGGAGGAAGGAGCCAGGCTCTTCTCTCTGATGTTACATGATAAGACAAGAGGCAATGGATGCAAGCTGGAGCATAGGAGGTTCAACCTTAACATAAGGAAAAACTTTTTCACTGTGAGGGTGGCAGAGCACTGGACCAGGCTGCCCAGAGAGGTTGTGGAGTCTTCTTCTCTGGAGACATTCAAAACCTGCCTGGATGTGTTCCTGTGTGACCTGGTCTAGGTGATCCTGCTCTGGCAGGGGGGTTGGACTGGATGATCTTTCAAGGTCCCTTCCAACTCCTAACATTCTGTGATTCTGTTTTGACTGAGGCATGGGCTTTCTTTTCTTTTTGTGTTTTCAGGGCTGTTTTCCATACTTGCAGCCAGCTGTTACTATACCATAACTCATTCCCCCTGCTAAATCCCAGCGAGAACTGTGTGTGTCACAGCGTTTGAGAAGAATTGCCTTGGACAGATGTCAGTTCTCACATTTCTCAGGATCTGAAGCTGGCACTAAGCATCCCTCCCCTTGCCCGGCTGCCTTCCCTTCCCTTGCCGGTGGGGACCTTCTGTGTCTGAGAATGCAAGAGTCACAGCAAGAGCAAAACATGCATTAAATGGCTTTGTGTAAATTGGTCAAATTAGGAAGCAAAACATTTCTGCTGAAGGTTATTTCCCTCAAGGTAACAGAACACTGTTAACTCTCCAGTAATAATTTAATTCCATCCTGGCCATCTTTCAAGCACAGATGCTGTTTTGTTTTTCCTATCTAACTCAGACTGCAATGCTTGGGGGGGTTCCTTTGGGTTTTGTTGGGGGTTGGATTTTCTGGGGGCTGAAGGCAGTGGAATAAGGAAAGGGAGACTGGAATTGTGGCTTGTGCTTCCAATTCACTACTTTATACTGTGAACTAACTGCAACTTCCAGGTGAAGGAAAACAAAGCCCCCGCTATTCCTTGGCACTGCTGCAATACAATTCAAGCAAGTGCTCTGCAATACATTCTGCAGCATACAGCTGCCCCTCCTGCACATCAACAGGATTCAGTGTTTTCCCAAAAAATCCAGGCAGACGTCATGACAGTCCTCCTCCTCCTGTGTACAAGAAGAGCCATAAGCTTTTTCACCAACTATAAGCAAAGATATTTTGACCATCCTAAGGGAACAGGCAAAAAGCATAATGGCTTACACTGAACTATGAATAACTTGTAGGAAAGTTTTCTATTACGCTTCTATAACTCAATAGAATATGACAGCAATTCCAATAGAAGGCAAGATTTTCATGTCAGATTCTACCTTACTAGTCATAACAATATTATTAATAACGCTGCAGCAACAAAACGATTCCACTGTAGGAACTCACAAAACAAAATAATCTTTGATGGCTTCTCAAACCACTTTTACACAAACAACTTCAGGAACTCTGCCAGTCGTACAAGAGAACATGTTTAATTCATTAACATTCACTGAAAGACAAAAACATGCTGTCTTGAAGGTCCATTTACACTGAAAAAAACTAACTAGATTCCATTATTTTTACTCCCAGACTAAATGGAATAGTAGTATAGTGAAATCCAGAAAGCACACAATGCAAGTAATTTTGCAAATAGGTATCATTTAAACAGCAAGTACTCTCAACCAAGACAATTTCTTGGAGTTGATACAATACTGCCTACAACAGGATGCTGAAGAGACTTCACCATCAAAACAACACAAATATTTCATACTTGTGTAATAGCAAAGTTTTTGCCTTGGAAAACAGATCTGAAATACTACTAAAAGCCACCTTTATATTACACTTTGGTAACAAAATATTTTAATGAAGTTTTCCATATCATTAAAAAAACTGATGACAAGATATATAGAAGCAATTTACAGTAAGAAACTGTGCCTATCAGAATGCCCTGATAATTTCTTCATTAACAGGTGAAAAGTTTAGGTTTTTTTCTAATAACGTTACATCCTAATCTGAAGTACAAAATACTGATGTACAAAATAAAGGATTTCTATCAAAATCATTTAAGCATAAGGAAAAATTGTTAAGCAGTACCTAAAGGCAGCTATTGTTGAGTGGCTTGTGTGTCTCTGTGCTAGGCTGATCCCGAACGCTATAGAGCCCATGCTACTACTGTCAAGAAAGCAATATCAAATAGTTATATTAAAAGCTATTAAATGAACTATCACCTTTCAAATGGATGAAGATTGAAGTCTAAATCAAATCTCATTTTCTAAACCAAATCTCATTCTAAATACCTTTGAGATGACACTCACATGTCAGTAGTTTGTCCCTTAAATACCATTTTTTGCCATTTCAAACCTTCTATAGAGCCTTTTACCTTTATCTGTTATTAATGAAAGCATCACAAGACAACCAAAGCAGACTCGATTTAAAATCCTAATTTCACGTAATTAAAATTCTAGTCCCACATTGTATCAAGCATTTAACAGGAGGCATTTAGCACTTAACAGAATCAAGTTGTAAGGATAATTTTGTGAGAGAGTCTTAAAACCACATCTACGCCCAAACTTATGCCCCTAGAAGACACAATTTGGAACCTGGTAGAAAAAAAAAAAATGAATGAAGTGGAAATACTGAAAATCAGTGGAGAGAACACAGAAGGGCAAAGGCACCACATATACCCACCGGTCAATTTCTGCTTTTTCCTTCCTTCTGTTGACTTGGTTTAAAACAGGAAACTGTTTTACTGCTCTGTAACAGCCTAGGTCCCTTGCTAGACCACCACTCACACAGCCAGTTCCTCAACATATTACCACCCAAAATGAGCACTACCCACACTGTCATGCAGCAGAAGCAAGTGAGGGGCAGAGCCTCAGATGTTTCTAACAGCTTCATTATTCAAAAACTTAAAGAAGTTTGAAACATTCCCAAAGAAGACACAACTGCCCTTCCCTGTGCAGACATTTCATTCTGCTTTGTAGCATATGAGCAGAAGAGAGAACACCAAATGCTCACTTATTCCTCATATTTCTGTGTGTATCAGTTACTTTCAGGAAACCACCTTGCTCAATGTCCTAGACCCTGGCAGCTGTAGGTAGTATCTACTCTTAGGTTATACACCAGTGTATCAGCATTCATAGAGGGTACAGGCTACTTCTCTTGAATTTATGAAAAAAGGCCTCATCTCCACAGTATCTTAAAGCTACACGTGGCAAAGACAAACCTTAACAAAATTACTATTCCTTTACAGCCTTTGAAATCCCTTCAGTAAATCACAATGTTCTGATAATAAGCCTCTTGAGAAATAGCTTTGTGAAACTTCCCAAATTGAGTACTTGTTCAAATATGTTCGGAAAATACAGCTTGACTGTTAGGGTTAAACAACAAGAATATGATTAAGCCATTTGATGTTTTAAGTGATTAATCATCAGGGTTGATTTCAAGACAGACTGACATTTGTTTCCTCTACAAAGATATGTAGTACACAAATATACTGAAAGACACAGTACTTGTGAAAAACTGATGGGTTTAGCTCAGAGATCGTAAGAAAAGAAAGAAAGAAAAGCCAGGACAGGGCCAGTGGGAGAAGAGAAATTAATTCTCACCTGTAAAACCACTTTCAGATAAATACCACACCTGGCACTGCAGTGTACATGACGAGGCTGCCATCCTCAGGGGATCAGGGAGCTACTGCAGCTGGCTCACAGAGAGGATTTATGCCTGGACCTTCACAGAGAACCTCACATCAATTAATTTCTAAGGAACTGGTTAAGAAGCCAAATATTAGGGTGTCTTAAAATTTTCCTCAATGTTATCTTCCTTAATCATAGTCATTTCCTAATGTTAGTCTAAAACTAGATAGCAGGGTGATTCAAGCCGCCTAGCCATAGTGCTAGATAGAAAGTTCTCCAGTACCTTTCAGATTAAAGGTTTCTTTAAGATGTTTTCTACCAGTGATGCACACAACTCAGCTAGCAGTAAAATGAAGAGGAAAAAATGGAAGCTTAACTTTTAATGGTAAACACTTAATTATTTCTCTTTCAACTGCCACAAATAGTATTAGCATAACATTATTATATCAGAGTTTAAATGTTACCTGTAAGTTGGGAGACAGAACACAAGAAATAAGACTGTTCCAACCACTTTTGATACCTTGTGATGATTTGGGCTCAGCCTTCTGGGAAGAACTACCCCTTCTCCTGACTGTCACCCCTTCATTCAGCTGCAAGCTCAACAGAGCTCCCTTTCCCAGAGGGCACCGCAGTGCCACACCTGAGCAGCACCTCTCCTCTCCCAGTCGCAGACCACTTCATGCCCAGTTCCTACGTTTACTGTCTCGCACACATGCCATCAGTTTCTTTACTAACCTGACTACTCCACATCTAGCGTATCCTTCATCCTAAAGATTCTTTCTGTTATTTTAGAAATGAACTTTTATAGTTTTTCTATCTCAGTATATAGACAGCCTCTACACCACTTCCCAACTATTGCTCTTTTTGGTGCAGGAGTGGGAAAACCAGAGACCCCATGAACTTGATTTAAAAGCTCTGTTATGCTATCTTTTCTTCATGCGACTTGTGTAGTATGGAAGTCTGTGAAAAACACAGAAAGAAAGAAAAAATCCTTAAACAAGCTGACTACAAGAAAAAAAGTTGTGATCACACACAGCAGTAGACTGGCTGTTCAGAAGTATCCAACTTCCTGAATTCTAGACAACAATACCATTTGTTAGAGAGAAATGGTTAGTGAAATCAAGTTTAAAAAAAAAAAAAGGAGATATTTTACCACTGGGTTGCTGCCAAATGCCCATCAAAAGCTAATCAGTCTAATCAAAGATAGGCTTGAGTTAAATGAATTTGGAACTTAGTTCAGACTGCAAGTCTAAGAGAAAGGTTACTATAAATTAGTGTTTCTCCCACCATCTCCTGTGTCAAGTTCTGCAGCCATTGATAGTCAATTATCCACTGACACAGCCACAACCATCACCAAAACAAACACAGACCCCAACATACAGCTTGTTATTTACCAGCCAGCAAAACCCAGCCAAACAGATCTGAATGTCATCACCAAATCGATAATCCATTTACTGTGGACAAAGTATTTACATCAAGGCTTCCAAAAGTATCTGCTGTTGAGATAGAAGGAGTTAACAACACAGGAGAAAATGCAAAGTCACAGCAGAGGTGACAGCCTACAGAGAACTTCCACACAGTGAGACTCTTGAGGAGCTCAGTCATTTTAAAGCATCAAGGTTCATCCGCTTACAGTCTTCGTACAATGGGACAAATTCTCTTTACTATTGTGTAAGGTGACTGCTCTTTCATTTAGGCAAGCAAAGGTCACAGGAGAGTCACTGTCTGGTTGGTGAAGCTGGGTAAGATTTCTTCTTTCTAGGAACAGTAAAGCACATGAAGCCACTAGGAAAGACTCGTTTAGGGTTGTCGTAGATGCACTATTTCAAATTCAATTTTCTCCAAGAGGCTTTCCAACTCGGTTACCCAATTCAGTAATTACTCGTCACCTGCATATTGTTGCATGAAGGGAATGGACAATACTTTGACATCAAATCCATACAGGTCTCAAAAAAAAAATTAAAAAAAATAGGAACCTCTACTCCAATATTCATCTTCCATCAGCTACTGCAATCCTTTCTACTTCTACAAACCCTGCTTTCCCACACAACAATATAAAATGCTGCTTCTAAAAGATCATTACTCATTATCAAACTCTGATCTCAATTAAGTCTCATTTTGTTCTCAATACCCTTTGTGCCTTGACTGTTGTATCTTACCTACAAACCAAGTGGCCTACCCTTTAGTTCAGCTATTCATCACTCATCTCTCAAGTTGCCTCAAAATCATTTTTCCTGAGCTTAGTCCCCTTTTTTGCTCTCTGTACTTGCCCATAACCATCTCTGCAGGCACTCTGCTTCAGTCTTCAGGTTTTTTTCTTTCAGTGCAGCAACAGCTCTGGGGCAACACACACAAAATTTTAGCGATTAAGCATCCAGTAACAGGGGTTCACAATGCCATTCAGAGTCCTCCTGCAACAACTGCAAGCAGCACAAAACCCTCCACAAGCACTGTCTGTCTCTTTTCAAGCACCGGCTTCTTGGCAGAAAGTTAAGAACTGCCTGATGCAAAGTTTCCTGCTGGTGCCCACCCAGCTTCCATCCTTCATCAGCTGAAGGATTTTTTCCTTTCTTCAGTATTGGCAAAACTCAAAGCATTGCAGCACTGTGATGAAAATTATTGGACAGTTTTTCAAATGAAATTCAGAATATTTTCTATTGTCTAAGTTCTGAACCAATGGTAAGGCAAACTGATGCTATGAGGACTTAAACCAGGAATTTGAAAGGTTTAATATGTTCTCAAAAAGTCCTTGAATTATTTGACAGCAAGAGTGGAAGTCCTTGAAGAAAATATATATGAAGTAATTTTTCAAAATAGTAATGACAAATGTTATGTATTTTGTTTCATAATTATCTATCTTGATTATCTACACTAAATCAAGCACAATAAATCGGTAGACTTTTGGGAGAAAACTGTCCAATGTTTTCCATTAGGGAGCTTAAACTTTTCTTTATAATGAGCATGACCAATTTAACAATTGCTAACATTGGATCTCCTCAGTATGACATGTTTTACTAATGCCATTTATAAAACAATGTGTTTCCCAAACTGCAATAATATCAAGCACCAGTTACAACAGCATCTAGTAAAATATTTTTGGCAAGACTGGCAAGTATAGCACTGTTAGATCCAGAATTGCTCTGTTCTCTGAAAGCTAATGAAGTCCCGAATAGGGGATCTGTTGGAAGTGCATCGGTGCTCTTGACTCTACCCAGAAACACATGTTGAGGTCACCTACTTCTTGCCTACAGAGCTGAAGCGTGCTGTAAAGTAAAAATACACTGGAGATCATTGACTTGCTCCTCTAAAACACCCCACAGGCACCATACACAAACACCCGCACACACATGGATTTGGAGAGCAGGGAGAAACAATTGGGCTCTTCCTCCCTCCTCCAGTGAGTGCCCTACAGATAGAATAGGAGAAAACTGGTTTCACTGAGCCACTATTAAATATTTGGTAAGAGAGCCGTTTGCTGCACCAAGTAACAATAGGCTGAACTGCAGCTTAGCTCAGGGCATAAACTCCGATAACTACCTCTTTGTGAGAGAAACTTGTTAAAAAAAGAGTGATTTATAAAGTATCCAATGTCCTCATTTGTTCTAAGTCCTAAGGGTTACGACCTCTCAGCATCTTTGCAGAATCAGACTGCTGTTTGGAGAAGCATGGTCTTATGAACAACAGCCTCTCATCCGTTATAGTATTTATGGCCCAATTTTTTCTTACCCATAGTCTTCAGCACGAGTAAGAACTCGACACTAATTCCAGTTGCCAAAGCAAGTCCCTACACTAGTACGGCAGAGGCGCACATACAGCCAGGTAAAACACGCTGAACAAACCTCTCTCATATAGAAATACTCCAGTTCTCTCTTCACTAACACACACACATCTTTCTCAGCTTGTTTTTGTACTGTCTCCTAAGATCTAACCACTCCGTACTTTGTACTCCATGTTTTCTTTCCATCTGAGGTAGCAAAAACATCCCCATTTAGTATCAAGTTGTGACTTCAACTGATGAGCTGTTTAGCCTCGGCCTTTAAATCATTAATAAAGACATTCAATCTAACTGAGCCTGATACTTATCCTACAAGCACTGGTCCCTGCCCTGTAGCTCAAATTACTGCCACATCTACTATTTTTGCTTAAGATCCTTCAGCAAGTTTCCAGTCCATGCGATATTTAGGCCAATAAAGGTTTTTTTCCAAGTTTTATTTGGAATTACTTCCAAAAGGCTTGCTGAAGTATTTGCTGCATAAAGTACTCCTCTATCTGCAAAACAATGTAACTTGATTGTTTCATAAGGAAAGAGTATGCTTTTTGATTTACACATACCAGCAGTTTATTGGTTGCAGCTCTATTTTCAAGTCTATTAGAGATGTATCTTCCAGTGTCAGTGTTAATATTTTACGTAAGGACGGATGCAGAGTTAACATTGAGGACTCTTACTGTTAACATACTATACAGAGCCAATTTCTTTGCAGCAGACATTCTGGCAAGCAAATACACACAGCCTGGCCACAGAAGCCCAGACTTCACACTATGCAGTTTATCCGGCTGAAGAAGCTGGTGGCAGTTGCAGCTAAACCACTTTCAGCACCTAAGCCAGTTAAGACATTTAAATTAACAGCAGTTTGTTCTGGCACTGCATTTCTTTCTCTTATCTGTTACTACCACCATCCTTTCAAAACTCACTTGCTCGTTATGTAAATTGGGTAGCTAATCCCTTTACATTTAAAAATAAAGCTACTCTTCAATTACAGGTGTCCTTTCACTATTACTGTGAAACACAGATTCCCACCCAGGATCTGCAGAACCACTCCAGTGCATGAAGCTGTCCTGGATCAAATGCAACGTTAATGCAGCCTCTTGGGGCGCAAACCCTGCAGGAACATAAGGGAAAGTGCAGAGTCCTGCATCTGGG
>NW_010194012.1:0-5880 GCF_000695765.1 Mesitornis unicolor | reverse complement strand
AAACAAAACAAAACAAAACAAAAAAAACAACTTCATTGGGTCTATTTTTCGTGGTTTATGGGCATTCATTGTTTTGCCCAGCTGTGCGAGCCTCCTGGAGGGGAGGGCATTAGGTCTAATAAAATCATAGCAATCTCCACCAATTACCTAAACTGGCTTTTCTACCCATAATATAATGAGTTTAGGAGCCAGGAGCTCAGGATCAACTGGAGCGAAAAGCGAGGGCTATATTTCCAGCCATCAGTCACCACGCTGCTTCTTCCCAGAGATTTGAAGCCTCACAATGGGCTGATTTCTGGCAAGAAATGGTAAAAGTGGGAGGAAAACAAGAAAAGATAAAAAGAAGAAGGAAAAAAGCATTTCTCTAGCTGGTTGGTTTGGTTTGTGCTTTTAAAAGCCGCTGCAAGCAGCAAGCAGGAGCCTCAGGAGAGATGGCCCAGCATCCCAGGCACAGGTAAGATAGGCAGGGGGGCATGGCCAGGTTTTTTTACCTGACACCTATGCCCATCCTGGGTGCAATCCATGCACAGAGAAGGGCAAAGATCTGCAGCGGTGCTTGGTGTTTAGGGAGACATCCCCAACCCCACCATGCCGGGACCCCACGCCACTGCAGGGATAGCAATCCCACTCACCTCCCCCCAGCTCCCCAAACTGGAGGGACCGAAGGGCGAGCGCCAGCAGGCCTGGGTGAGCGAGCATGACCTCATCCCTCAGACATGCAGAGCTGCCGATTAAACCAGAAAATAGTTACTGCTGCAGCGCCGGTGGCAGGAAGGGAGCCTTGCTTTTTGGAGAGAGAAGCCCCCTGAGCATCTTCCCCTCCCTCCCTCAAGTATCCCCCAGCTGAAGCAGGGACAGCCATCCCTTTTCCAGGATTTCAGCTCTTGCCGGGGGGAGGTTTTTAGGAGCACTGCTAGAAGACCACTAAGGAGAGTCACAAAGGTGCTGTGCTCATCCAAGGGAGGAGGAAGAGACGCACAAGCCCTGCCTTCGGAGAGAGCTGACGGGCACATCATCTGGTCTCCGGCTGCCTGGAGGCAGGATCATTCCTGACAGATCTCTCCCTAATCCCTTCTTTAAGACCTCCAAAGATGGAGGGAGCCTCCACAAGCCCCCAGTACATCTATCTTTTTTTTTTGCCATGTCTTGCTTTTCTTATCTCAGAAAGTTTTTCCTCCTGTTTAATCTGAATATGTCTTGCAGCAGCTCGCACCCAGGAGTTTTTGTGCTGTTTGCTTGGATTTTCTTGCCTTTCTCTACACAAAGATAGCTGCCATGCCCTTCTGCAGCCTTCTCAGATCTCCTCTGACCTCTCCTCATCCAGGCCAAAGCTTGCCCTAGCTGCTAGGCCAAGCTCATGGCGCACCCTGAATAAAATCCAATTAGCTGTCCTAATCCACCACCAAGGTCCGGGGATGTGTCTTTCGAAGACACAGAAGGGAGAAATGGGTCTTGGGAGTGGCTGGGCCAGCTGGGATGGGAAACCATAGTGAATTCCCCTGGTGCAAGGTCCTACCCTGTCCCCATCACCAGCCACTCTGCAGCCCACATCTCCAAAGGCTGCCAGCCTCTTTGCTCCCTTGGCAACGCCAGCATCACACCAGCATATGGCACAAGGCTGTTCTCCTGCAGTCAGTGACCCCTGGAAGCAGCTGGCCAGCAAACACAGCATCGAGTTATCACGGGAAGATGGGGATAATGCATGAAGGACAATAGCAAGAACCCTCTGGAGAGTGACAAATTCCCCTATGTACTGCAACAAGACAGGGATGGAGCACAACCCCTACCAGGACACATGTCCTCCTGATGAACCTGGGCAGCTTTTGCTGGGCTCAGAGCCCTGTGCCTACCCTGATCCAAGGGGAAGCATCTCCTGCTCATCACACCTAACCACATCGTGCTGCTCCTCTCAGCATCGCTTCCCCCACAGGCTGGGCTTGGGCTCATCCCTAAAGCTCATCTTCTAGTACAGCATTTGATTTTGCATCTCCAAATTCCTGCAAGATATTTGCCTTGGCAACCTCACTGGGAGGTTTTATGTTCCAGGAGTCTCCCGCCTCAGCCCCCTGCCCACCCAGGGCAAGCTTGGGAAACAAAACCATAAAGCTGAAAAAGGAATAAATGAGCCAGAAAGTGGAAGCTGATGCTCGGCCTGGCTGATGGCAGATGCTGAACTGCAAGTTAAGGGATGGTGAAACAAGGTCAGTGAGATTTATACCGACAGCCTTGGATGGCTTCCAGCCCCTACTGTCAGCAGTGAAGACTTGGAAAAGAGGAGGGAAAAAGTTGCTCTCCTTCTAGGAACCACGCTGCAAGGTTTGCAGAGAAAGCTCTGCCGGCATGGCTGGATCCCACCAATGGGAAAGCAAAAGAGAAACCCCTCAAAACCCTCTTGTTTTCCAATTTTAATGCAACACAGAGCCCAGCTGCAGCAGATGTTGAACTGCAGGTCAGCAGGACCACAGAGGAGTTCAGGCATTCGGCACCACCTTGGTTTAAATAAGCCGGCCACCTGGCCAGCCCAGATGCCTGGGTGAGGGGCTCCCCGCCATGACAGGCAGAAGCCTATTTAGCCACTCCTTCCCAAAAACACAGTGCCTATATAGAGACTTAAGGCCACCTGATCGCTGCAGTATCCAAGAGAAATATACACGCCATATCCTTGGGACCCGGGAGGCTGTTAGAGCCTCTCTGGGCCAGCGAGCAACCGTGGCTCGGACCACCCTGGGGGGGCAGGATGCTGCCCCCAGCATCATCCACATCCCACCAGCATCGCTTCGTCTCTGGGGAGACGAGCTGTCCCTGCCAAAATATGCACCCACGCCACAGGGCTGGCTGGTGGGAGACATCCATCCCTGCCCACTCACTTGGCACCCGCAGCCCTTCCCTTTATTTATGGCAGTATTTTTCCTGTTAAGGCCCCACACAAACTAGGTTAGCCTTCTGCAGCCTCCCTCCACATGTGCCTTCCCCTCTACACATTGACCATCCTATCAATTTTTAATCATCCTCCTGCTAAAATTAAGCTTACTGGAGTGTAAAACCCAACTCTTTTTTTTTTCTGCCTCTTCAAGCCAGTCACTGAGCATTTCCCAGTCCCCTGAGGCCCCACTCAGGCCCCTCAGCCGCCAGTTATCATTCCCACACAACCCCTGCCAGCTGGAGAGTGCTTTCCAGTGAATCTCATTGAGCCCCATCTCCTTTTTCAGTGCTTTCAGCTTGAGTTGAGGAAAATTAATTTTTCATTTGTGTGAGGCCAGAAGCACCCTGAGGTGGTGGAGAACCAGCAAAAAAACAAAAAAAAAAATCAGCTTTATTTTTTTTTCCCTTGCAACATTCACAGATCAAATGCAAGAAAGAAAAGAGGAAAGTCATATCAAGCTTGGGGGGGACACAGTTTGTACATGCTCCGCTGCAAGAAAGGAGCCAGCCCTGATGCTTTGCATGACGCCCCCCATTTTTGAGACTTCGGAAAACCTCTTCTTGCTCCTCTCAGGGATGCTTCCCCCGTCTCCACAGGACAGTGTTTGCATTGCTACTCTGGATTTAGCCAAAAATCCACCTTCTCCAGACCATCCCACAAGTTATTCCTGCCTCTGCAGCACACCCTGGGCCTGCCACTCTGCTCCCCAGAGTAATAAGGGACTTGGCCCCAAAACGAGCACTGCTCAGGGGTCTGACAGAGCTGGGAGGGTGAGAAAGGGAGGGAGAGGAAAGTTTATGGTGCTTGGAGGTCTGGTATTGCGCCTAGATGGCTTTTATTTTTAGTTTTCCAAGCCCTGGCTCTGCAAAAGCATCTTAATTACTATTCTTCAGCTATAAAATGAAACACAGATGCACACTCTTCGCAGAGGTCCAATGGTCTCATCGGGGGTCTCTGCTAGAGAGGTACACCATAGAGAGAAAAACATGGGAACTATTATTATTATTGCTATTATTACTATTATTATTATTTAAAGAGCCATTATGTCAGAGCTATTTACAGTGGGCCCGTGCCTCCCCAGCATCGCTTTCTCCCCAGCCCACTGCCAGCTCCTCCACTTCAGTAAATAGAAAACATCTCATCCCCCAGCCCCAAAACACACTTTATTTCCACCAACGGTTAGGGAATACTCCTGAGATGGTACTTGGAAAGCTGATGTCCATGGGACTTGGGCACATCTGACATTTTCTATGAAGCAGAGCTGCCACAGCTGGGTGGAGAAAACAGGAAAAACGGTGTGGTTTGTTGCTGGTCTTTTTTAAAACACAGCCCTGAAGCCCCTGACAGCTGTGGTGATTGTCTGGAGCTGTGGCAGGTTTCCCCTTGCAGTCCCATGTGCCAGTGGAATATTGGCTCCTCGGCATATTTTCCCCTTTCAGTATATGAAAAAACATAAAGAGACATGAAGTTAAGCTTCCAAGGATTTCTACTCACCCAGAAAGAGGGGGGGGACACACACGACCCTGGCTGAAGTAAGAGGAGCCCTGTTCCTTTCACCTCTGTGAAGCCCAAAGAGGGGTCCTTTCACTAGGCCCCTTGTCTGATGCAAAGGTGCAGAAAGGGCGAATCTAGCCAGAAACAGATGTATTTTTGCATATTTTCCAGTAAAACCCCAAGCCTATCAACAATCTTAACAAAATAAAGGGGGTCCCACAAGCTGGCTTAATCAGGGGGAGTTTCACAAGGAGCTGGGATATGGTCCCTGGCCACCTTTTCACCTTTTCAGTGAATGTGTGTATTTGTTTCTTTTGCGCATATTTATTATACGTATTATTATTCTGCCAGAAACTGTTTTCTGGCAGAAAGCTCAGCTGGGAGGTGGCTGATCTAAGGGTACACACGGATGGACATGGTGCAACTCTCAGCTAAAACATCGCCACAAGCAAGCTCCACCCAGAAGAAGAGAAAAGCACATCTGCACCCCTTGCATAGCACCCATGCCCTCGCATGTGCAAGGAATTAAGGTGCACCTCCAGTTATGAGGCCACTTTTGACCCTGAACTTCCCACAGATCAAGTCATAGGGCTTTTATTCTGTTCCAAAAAAAAGTTTTTATCTTTTTTTACCAAGTGTTTTATATTGAAGTATGTTTTAAGAGGGATTGAAGAGACAGCTTTTAGCCCTGCATGGATAGTGAATACCATTTGGAACTGCCAATGGTTACAGGTTCACCATGTCTCCTTATATATGGCTAGGTTTTTTAATTTAAAAAATTAAATTAATTTTAATTAGAACCCTTATTTGTGACCTTTGCTATGAGAAAAGAGCACATGTGCAGCACATCTACTGCAGAGAAAAAAAACCTGGAAAGAGCGTATCAGCGTACACCAAACGCTCAGGGATGGGCAGGCAAATAGAAGCATTAATAAGTACAAGCTGATCCATTTAAAAAATCATCTCGTTAGGCAGTAGCAAAGCACAGCTAGAAAAGCCACCGTTGCCACGTTACCCCCATGCTGCAGCCAGAAAAAAAGGGAAAAAAAAAAAAATAAAATCACTCACTGCTTTTATGACAACCGTGCTGGACTCCCAAACTGGCCAAAAAATCCTCTTTGATGATAATCCAGGATATTTTTGGTGTGCAGGAGCAAGCATCCCTCCTTTGCTCTGTGCTCAAGGCTTCCCAAGCAGCATGGGGAGAAATGCAAACAGAAACTGGGGGGGCTTCTGGTGCCCCCAGGTTTGGTGCCAGGTCCTGGGGAGGGGTGCAAGGCCCTGTGGGCAATTTGCCCTCACGCAGCACAGATGCACATAAGGCTGCAGGTCCTGGGGAGGGGGTGGGTACTGATGGGGATGCAGTGCCCTGAGTTTGCTGGGCAAATGATGTGGTCCAGCCTGGTGCACGTGGGCAAGGCTGTGCCAGCATGGCAGCCTTTACATTCATTCCTACAGCAATA
>NW_010194011.1:0-8633 GCF_000695765.1 Mesitornis unicolor | reverse complement strand
CTTCCAACTCCTAACATTCAGTGATTCTGTGGTTGTGTCCAATGTAGGGTGTTATGCCTCTTGAACACTATTTCTGCTGCTTTGTTTCTTTAACAGTGGTTGTCTTTCCTTCAGCTGCAGTAAACTGCTTCATGTGTATTCCAAACCACAGCTGTAATTTCTTCATATATGGGGTTTCTTCGTTCCTTTTTCCCACAACCACTGACACAAGCTTTAGCTTAGATTGTGGCCATATGATAATTTAGTTTTAAGCTTGACTTTACTTATCTGGGGCTCGTTTCAGAGTCTTTGGAGTATGAACACTGCTAATAAATGCCAACGATTATTATTTCTCAGTAGAAATAACCTCTCCATCTGTATTTTAGAAGCTGTAATGCATTGTATGCCGAATCTTACTCTGGACAGTTTAGTTGAAGTGAGAATGCCTTCATGCCCTATTCCTGTTTCAGTGTTTGAAACTTGGCTTCTGTATTTGAATGTAATTGCCTGAGTAATGACAGTAATATCTCATAAGCACTTCAGTTTTTCTTTTAGGCTTTTTGGCAAAACTCGGGAGTTAGGAAATTTTAGAGGATGTCCTTGACAATGGAGTTCAATTAACCTTTGTTATGTTTGCAGAGTGTACTTTTACTTTGCACTGTGTTTTTTAGAAATGTGATTTGGCAGGCCACATTCAGGTGCGCGTTTAAATAGTCAATGTGTGCATATACCACCTTGGACTGAGCAAGTAAATAGAGACATCTGAAAACTTAAGACCACTCATTGAAAATATGGCATCTCTACTATTAAGGACTGCAAGCAGAAGAATTCAGTAGCTAAACACATTTGTAGTTAAACAATAATGGTATCTATAGGGCTCCAAAAATGTTATGGGGTTTATCTCTCTAATCACAATAGAACATGCTATTAATGAAAAATGTTTCCCGTTCTTTAGTACTCAGCATGTCCTATATTATAAATTTAGCACTAAAAACCTCCAAATATCAGAAGAGTAAAAAATGGGCTATTTTTTAACAAGATAAATAAAATTAATTAAAAGACACAGTGAACAGTATAATAGATTAAGCATATATCTATTAAACATCCAACTCTGTCCTGAGCTTGTGGAGGAAGCTAATAAAGAACAAAGTGGGCTATGGTACAGCAAAGGCATTTAAAATGCTCATTTTGATTTGAAGATCTTATTACCAATGGGGTTCATGTATTAAATTAGCAATAGCATTAATTCTGTACAATCAAAACTGAAGTTAACCTGTAGTCTTTGCCTTGTATATTGTTTATAAACAGAGGCAGAGGAGGAGGAGAAGTATTAACTGGATGGGCAGTTTAGGTCAGGTTCTTGAGTAGTGTTTTCACTGATGCCTACAGAAGATGGACAGCTGGGGCCACTGACAGCACGACCCCCTCTTCTTGACAGCATGGCTGCAAACATCCCATGCAGGTGTACATTGGGATTATTTAAGAAAGTGGACTTTTGTTTGGAATTTTGTTTGTCTCTTTCCAGAATTTCAGTTTCTTTTTACATTTACAGTGATGAAAAAATTTAAGTTCATTAATTTTAAAAAGAAATTCAATGTAGCTCTTATGCCTGCATCTAGAAACAGTTGATGACTTTGTGTCAGCTTTGGAGAAGCTTTATAAGAATATATAATACTGTATGTGGTGTGTTATGGGCACTAAAATTACACTGAAGAGCTAACCTGATTCACAAGAGGGGACTTGGTTGTGCTATGGGACAACATATCAGATCTTTTATTCTTATGTATGTAAGAGCGATCCCTAAACTGATACAGTGCTCATTCAGAATGAAAGCATGAGAAAGAATAGTGTTGGGTTGAGATTTTGGGGGGGTGTTTGGAGCTGTTTTTTTTTAAAAAATGTGTTTTAAACTATGCCTAGTTATCCTGTTGTTTTTTTGTTGCCAACTTCTGTATTCATTTCTATCAGTGTTGTCCCTGAACTTAAAACTGAGAGTCTGGACTGACTAGGAAAGGAATTTAGTTGGGTGTGTCAGCTGTCACTGGGTTGCGTGAAAATTTTTGTTCTGGAAACATGAAGCAGTATTCACTTTTACCCTATTTTGCATTTGAGAGAGATGGGGAATAAATATGGACTTTGATACTTTCACCCTTTCCCCACATGCCTGTTTCAGGAGTTCGGAAGCCTGTCTGAAAGATGCCTGTATATAAGTAGCAAAGAACCACAACTTAAGCCATGCTGTCCTGCCAGTGACCTTCGCTCTGATAAACTGGAACACATTCTTTTAAGGGAAGATATAATTTTGCTTCTTGTAGTAATTCTAGTGTTGGTCTCCTTGGTGGAAGTTTGTGTGATGTGGGGCAGTGTTTAAGCAAAGTGAGCCTGAGAAAAGCCGTCTCAGAGTATCATTTCCCTGTTGTTACGCTGCAAGAAAAGTGTGACACAGATGACCTGTGTTTTTATTTGGTTTCTCTGATAATGTTTCATAGGATGTTCAAAAAAGTGCTGACCTGGCAAGATGCAGGGAAATACATGGCCACTAAAGCCCATAATTTCAATCTTAGGCTTGCTGATGTCTCTCTGTAATCAGTAATATTAATCTGTACTGTACCCATGCAATGCTTTTCCAGACAACACTTGACTACTAGGTTTTAGAGACAAATTCTTATTACTTCTGGAATCCATCTGCTGAATTTTTATAACATTTTTAAAGTCATTTAACTTGAACTAGGTTCAGTACTTTAGAAAGCAGAAATATTCCATTATGCTCAAACAAGATAATCCGGTTTACAATATATTGGTATCCAATTGTGGGAGTTTTTTGATACTTTTATTGCTTATGCTGGCATAGACAAGGAGTAACTGCAATTAAGAAACAAATTAAAAATAATAGGTCTGACAGCAGTGTTGACCCCTATCCCCTTGTCTCTCTGGTAATAGCCACTCTCTATCCAATGAAGAAAATTCAGGCTGGACATACATTTCAGCTTAGTGGTAGGTCTTAGAGGTTAGAAACACAGTTGTTTTGGATAGGAAGTATTTCATACTAATGTCACATGCCTTATCTAGATCAATGTTTTCTGTGACTTGTTGCACCTGTACTACTATACACATACAGTTAAACGTTGTAACATTAAACGTTACAACAGTGTGAAAACCCACAATCTCTCATAGGCTGTCCCCTAATCACAAAGACGATGGTTTGGAGAAGGAAATCTAGCTATGAAGCTAGCTGGTTTGACAAAGAATGACTAAAAAATGCTTCCATAAGCTATGAGATTGAAAGTTAAGCTCCACTTATCCTACTAAAGTGACAGGTATTTGGGACGAGAGCTGAAAAAGAATCCTTTCTGCGCTTGGAACAACGTAAGCTGACACAAAAGAGGCTTGTGCTTTACAATAGAATAAGAAGCCAGATTCCTTTAGTGCCTAAAGTTGTTGCTAAGAGATGAGCTCAATTATATTTAAAAAAAAAAAAAGCTCACGTACAAGCACACAAGACTAAAGAAGGAATTGTTACTCTAATCCAAGAATGCACTGATGTCTTCTTGAGAAGGAAAAAAAAAATATTTGTGCACTCACTGCTCATTCTGGAACTTCTTGTTTGTGAAATATATTCTTGAAACATTTTCTTGCTTGGGCACAAGGGTTGCAGACTGGTACATTCCATCCCTAACCTCCTGAACTCCTCTGTCTCATGAGTATACATTTTTCTATGTGCTGAACAAGTCCTTGTACACAAACAAGCCTCAAAAAAGCAGTACACAAATGTAGGCACTTATCTTTCCTGTCCTCCCTTGCCTGTCTCGTGTTCTGCCAACATGGCAAATACATTTTGTTTTGCCTCTGTAACCACCTCCGACAGATACTCTGTGTTTGCTTTCTTCCCCACTCCCTTTTTTTTTTTTTCTGTCTGAAAGGTTACAGTGATCTTTAGCTTTATGTCCATACAGGCGGAAATGCCTGCTACGCCTTGCGCTCAGATGTACTAATCCAAGAATCTGGACGAGTACTGCAACTTACAGATATGTCACTCAAAACTAAGGTAGCCTCTGCTAATGTTACCAACAGCTTCTCTTGGTGTAAACGAATTGGTCATGCCTTGCTGTCTTTCTTAGCATATATAGCCAGATACATGAGCCTGAGAAGTGTTTATACCTTTCTGTTGAACATACAGTAGTGGCTACTCTTATGATAGAATATCAGTATAAATGGCTATCACTTTAACCCTCTGTGGCAACTTCCCTTAAAATAAAAATGAGCATGAAATTAAGTATAAACATGCAACTGAAATGGAAAACATGGATTTGAACATGACTCAAATGCAGCTGCTTCTTTATGTTGTTCAAAGCTGATTTATCTACTCATTCTATAATTAATCCTTTCAGCTAAATTGGGTGATCTAATTTAACTAAAAGAATGTGTCCTGCTGTAAAGGAGATGAATTTGGTTTAATGTTGTTTTCCACCTCTCCCTGGAGTTCCCTTGATTGGTTCTGTTCTATCTCTCTCAGCTGTCAGCTTGCTGTCTATTTAAACTGCAGTCTCCCAGGGTGGGGTCTGTGACTGCTTGGTTTGCAACGCTGCTTTGAACAGGGTATGCGATAGCACCATGGAAACTAGCAGCATTCCAAAATAAGCTGTAGACCCTTTAAGTAATGCTCACTTTATGGAACCATTTTCAGAGTAGCTGTGTTATAAATAGATCCCATGTTACAAGTTGCAATAAGAGATGAGCAGTAGCAGCCTTAAACTTAGCTATAGTGCAGAAATTGAAGCAGCAAGAAATTATATTCTATATAGTTACTATATAACTGGTATACCACACCAGCTTTACCTGCTGCTTTCTTCTGTATCTGTTCTACAATATGTATCTGGGTCAAGGAGTAGAGATTTCATGTCTAATAATGGTTATCCCTCTATGTCTTATAAAGGACTTCGTGCTAAGTCAGCATCTGTCAAAGGTAGTGCAAGTGTACATTAGTCATATTTAAATGCAAGGTTTAAAATTACTTGTGAACTGGAATATAAAAACCATCTTAGTTTTGCTTTTGTTAATCTACTGATGACTGCTGGCACTTCTGCTGCTTATGCCCACTAAACTCTCATATGAGGAGTCACTTTTTTGTGCACAGTGATTGTGAAGATGGCTGGATATGTGGGAGCTGGGAGGAACTTTTTCATGACTGATGTGAAACCACAGTAAAAAGTTCTACACGAATTAGGCTGAGAAACACACAAGAAGATATAGCACAGCACACTACCGCAAGCGTTAAGGTCAACGTACAAGTTAACAGTGATTGCAATTTCCCGCCCTCTTGTTAGTCTTTACAAGAGCTGGGATGTTTCTGCCATAGCTGCTGCTTTTTCAGAGCTCAAATGGAATATATGCTACATAGCCTCTCTAATCTTTAGCAACATGGTTAAATAACATCTTTCATTAATGGGTACAAGAGGTCATTTTAAGTGATAAAGCGATCTCTTAATAATATGCTAGGTTCAGAATCTTACTGCATGCCCTGCAGTTATACCTAGTATTTACTTCAGGGGACTACACTGAAGATGTTTAATCAGTTGCTAAATCATTTTCAGGCTCAGGAACATACATTATTACAATGCTGGACCATTAAAATGTCTTAAGAAAGAGAGCATTTTAATTAAAATGCTCTATTTTTGGTTGTGATTTGTGGGTTTTTCTTTGTTGTGTTTTTCTGATGGCCTAACTAGGAGATGCACAGAAAATTAAGGAAAAAAAAATACCAGACCTGATTTCAGGTCTGCTTCCCTAGGTAGGAGCTGGTTAGTAGTTAATCTTGGCTGCATTAGAACTAAAGCAGCTTAGAGGGATTGAAAATTCTGTGGCTAATGCTGCTTTTAATTGGTTCTTAAGGCACCCATTTGGGTTCAACACAGCTTTATCTTTCTAACAAGTGTTCTCATTTAAAAACAGAAAGGAGAGTATCCCTATTGAGCAACATCTTTAGTGAATGAATATTTTGCAAGTAAAATAAATGCATCTTTAGCCAACATCTTAATCTTGAATCAGATGGAGGCAGAATTTCTTGAGGAAGCATCAATTCCAATACTAATGCTTAAAATCCATGGGACTTAAAAAAACCCTTCAGGGCCTACTTACATCTGGGTAATAGTCCATAGTGGGCACAAGGCGCTCTATCAAGGCCTCCAGTGATCCAGAAACAAGGTTCCCATCCTGATAAACGGGGTCCACACACCTCTCTCCCATATCTGGCTGCACTTGTCCACTACAACTGGAACCAAGCATGCTGGAAAATATTGGCGTCTGGGGCATAGTTTCCTGCAGAAGTGGGGTGGGGGAGTGGGGGGGGGGGAGAAGAGAGAGAGGGTTAAGCTTTCTTTCAGAATGTCTTATGTGTAGGGTTTACAAAGGCATACATTAAACACAATTATATCTTTCACTGAATGCATCCTGGGCATTAGACCTAAGTTCTGAGTCCAAGCAGTAACACATCTGTAAGACAGCTTTGGGGTTTGAAATGTACTTTAGACTACGTCACTAAGGCTGTAGATGCAGAAGCTGTAAGAATTTTCTTCACTATACTTGATTTCTCCTTTCTTCCCTGTTTTCCTCTGGCTCTTTATGCATAAAACTATACAGGGATGAAAATGTAAAATGCTTTCTGAATTTCAAAGATACTGAAGCAGTGCCTTACTACACAAAAACAAACAATACTTTGCTATAATGTCCCTCTTTCTATTCTTGTTTGAAGTCAGATCTTTGGCCAAAATACTTGACTTTGGGTGATAAATCCTTCACCACTTCTGTAGCTAGATGTTATCCAAATCTTGATGGAAGTGTGTCTTCTCCTGCACACAGATATCACTAGAAAGAGGACATACTGTCTAAACATAATTGCCTTTTGTAGTACATGAAACCATGAACTGGGTGGAACTGAATGCTGTGACATATACTGCAATATACAACACTAATAACAGTCTCTTTGGAGATTTTTGCTTAGGAAACAAACCTGCTGCAGCAACACGAAAACCACATGAAGGTTTGGGGTTTCCACCTCCCTCCCCTTGGCCACAAGTTATAACAGTATTCCGTAGTTACCAACTGTGAGTGAACCTTAGGGGGTTTTTTTTGGTTTGTTTTTTTGTTTGTTTGTTTTAAACTGGCTACAGCTTAAATAAATGCAGAAGGCTAAACAAAACATCCTGCTACTGTACGTAAAGGTTGAAAATACTATTCAGCATCAGTATTAAAACAGTTCCCCCTGGCTGCTGAAATAGTTAAGACTGTTGGGAAGGTAAAGTAAAAAGAAGGCAGCGTTAACACTTCAGCTGCTGTCTTGCTCTCCATTAAATAATGTCACAATCTGAAAAGCATTTAGGTAGATAAAAGGGATTAGGTCATTACCAGTACCTTTAAACCAACAGATATTTCTAACTGCACTTATGTCTTAGACTTAAGTCCTCTTTCTTTAGCAATTTTTCAGAACTAGTTTAAGACCTAAAAACCTGAAATGCTATAAGGATTTTTAAATTTTTTAAATTTTTTTTTAGGTAACACTTGAAACAATTACAGGACAAGGTGCATTCTTCCTCTCAGACTCTTCAAAGTGATCATATATGTTTACAACCTGGGATACAAAACATTTTTGTTTTTAAGCTCAGATGAATTGCAAGGAAAATCACAATAGTTGTTCATCAAGGTGACAGATTTACTTACATATCAGGCTAATAACTGTTTTGCGGCTTTAATCAGAAGACCTTTATGCATTCGTAAGTTATACAGATATAAGGGAAGTGTAATTCCCTGTAAGTTAAAATATAGCAGCTGTTTAATGGCAACCAGGGAGATGACTCTGAGGAGCAGAGTTCAGTTTAAGAAGTTCAGGATGGAGTCAAATAAAACAGAAAATGCAGGAACTAATGGCATATCAAGAGAAATGAAAAAATGATGATTCTGCCCAAACAGGCATTACGGTTGCTCAGTATTTCACAATTTATGTTAGGCCTAAGCTTTGCAGTACAGAACAATCTTGCAAATCACTGGAGCATATGATGAAGCCACCAGCTTTGCTATGCATAGTATGTAACTTGCCAGTAATTTTTTTTCCCTTTTAAGGACCATAGCAACAGAGCTGAAAGCTACGTCTGAGGCTGGACAGACTGTAACAGGCATTTTTGGCTAATATGAAGTTGCACAGGCTTTTAAGGGAACTTAACCACCAACTAAGACTCCACTGAAAAGATGCTTTAGGAGGAACCGTAGGGCAGGTTTGCCATCAAATCCGTTAAATAAACTCCTTTAAGGGGTTCACTGTTGCATCAGTTCTGTTTCTAAAGACCCTTTTTTGGGAGCAGCCTTGTGACTCGATTGCAAAGGCCGGCAGCCGAGCCCTGGCTCTCCCAGTGGGGCTGGCTGCTGCCACCAGCACCTGTTCCTTGCGGTGCTACCTCCAGGGCCTCGATCGGAAGGGTTTCTTCTCCCGCAGAGAGGGCAGTGAATACCTCTGTGAACAGCCGCAGCTTTTTCAGCCCCTGTAATCCACGCGTGTCTTTGAAACTCGCCGCACTCTTCACACACAGAAGCCTCTTGCTCCTCGGGGACGGGCGGTGGCGGGGGAAGCGCTGCGGCGGCCGCAGCCGGCGCCCTTTGGTAGCACC
>NW_010194010.1:1063-3253 GCF_000695765.1 Mesitornis unicolor | reverse complement strand
TCCTCCTCTCCCTCTCCTCCTCTCGATCCAGTCCATAGGTAGCAGCCTTTTCCAGGTGAAGACCACACCTCTACCATCTGTTAGTCTGATGTTTAATCTGCTTGAGGCAGTTCAGTGAACCTGTAAAACGAGTGTTTTCCCCACCATAGCATCTGATCTTCCAGGTTAGCATCTTATGCTTTGATATTCAGGCAAACTCCATATACACAATAAAGCTGCTACAGCTTGCTTTGAAACAAAATCTCTTTTGAAGTGAAATTTGTTGTGTAGGAAACTGGGCTCATCAACTTATATATAATAGTTGAGAAAAACATGAAGCATCCCCATGGCTTCATCCTCCATTTAGTGAGAAATCAACAGAGTTGAGACTGTAATAATGTTTCCTTCTATACATTACCTAGATCGATGATTCTGTTTTTAAGTGGATTCTCCTGAGTTGTTGTTTAAAAAGGGTGATTCTGTTTGATTTTTATTGCATCAAAACTTTTTCATGAGTTTCTTAATTCATCTTAGCAACAGACTGGCTGATCTTATTAACTTGCTGAGAAAAAATAATGAAGTATCTTGTGCTTTAGCAGGACAATAATAAAGTGGAAAGAAAGCAGAATATGTCTCTGCTGCAGAAATTCTCTTAGTGTGAGGGACATGTTCTGAGGTCTCCATGATTAATAGACATAATTAGTTTACAAAGGCTGGGAAACAAGGTTATCTGATTTTGTGATTTACTCCACACCATCCCTGGCCAGAATCGATAAGCTAATGATCAGCTTGTGCCTCAGTGTGGGGTTGGAGAAGAGGGGCAGTGGAGAAGATATTAATAGCTTTTCCTTTTGGTCACCATCCATGCGGTAACTGAAGCTTGTTCGTGTTGGCCTTAGATGCTGTGGAGTGACTTACTCGCAGTATCTGTGACTCATTGATTTTTGAAAAGTAGCTGAAAGTCCCTCTTCCAAGGCGTACTTCATCACCCGCAGTAAGATGATGTATCACTATCAGCCTTGAGGGTCACTTTTGTGATAGATACAGATGATATTTAAGTACATACAAGGACTATTTGGCTCTGCCTCTTCAGAAGCCTTTGCAGAATACCGGTATAGCTTTAAAATAACTTGAAATAGGAGTCTACGTTATCCATGACAATGTGAACCTCCTGGAACACCTACCCTGAGCTTCCGAGTAAGCTATTGCTGGAGGAAGTCATATTCAAACATAAAACCCAGGATTATCATGCTAAGCACTAGGGGCTGGAGAAACGGAGGTAGTAAAATAACTTAATGCATGTAAAGTTCAGGTCAACATCTGAGACATGACTATCTCAGCAAATAAAGACTGGAAAGGATCTTCTGCATCACTAAATTGATCCTATTTGATACAGAACTAGCATTTGACGTGTCTGGGCAGAAGACAAAAAATGTCTATTAAAAAGATGCTGAAGTTTCACAAGAGAATTCTCAGACAAAATAAAACCTCCACAGCTTGGTGAGGGCCAAGATCTGAGGATCATCTTTGGGCCAGCTGGCAAAAAAAGAAAGGGAAAAGATGTCACATTTGACTCTCACTCCAAATTCCAAGCGTTCAAAAAATGTTCATGCTGTGTGGTGTCTGTTACCTACCTCTGCTTACAGTGTGCACTACGCTTTTCTGCTAAGTCACTGGAGCTCCTTCTTTGGATACATTCCTCTCCAGCTGAGTGACTTGGATTTGAATATGTCTGGCATATTCTGGGGTACTCTTTTATAAACCATGTCTTTTATAAGCCATGTCTTTATAAACCAAGCCTTCTTAGCTACTGAGCTCTGACTGCTGCTTCCCTGTGATTAGACAGCCATGGTCAGCTGTAATACCTTAAGTAGAGACCTCTCAGATTTATTTTATATTGTTATTTTATATTGTTATATATTATTTATTTAATGTATCTGTGCAGTGCTGGACGGTATGTTTTGAAACTCTGACCCAAAGTCAGACAAAAGTCAAAGATCATTTGTAAAGAAGGCTTGGAAAACCAAAGTCTCCAAGGACAGAACCTTTGCCAGCAAGGGTAAACGTGTCTACCATAAACTGCTTGCTCAAATTAAGGCGAAGGTTGAGCACACATCGTAAAGAGCTGTATTGTCCACTCATAAAGCACTCTGTGCATGCAGCTGTCATGAGAAGCTTTTTTTAACAATCTTGAAAGCTGTTTAAAGTATT
>NW_010194010.1:0-1032 GCF_000695765.1 Mesitornis unicolor | reverse complement strand
TAGGGAAAAAAATTATCGCAATGGTGAGAATTTTCCCCTGAATTATTCACTTGACAGCTGGAGATGCAGCTGTTAAAAACAGCTCTTTGGGAAGAAAAGAAATTAAAATGGGTAAGGAGAATAATAATAATAGAGCAAGGAAATGGAGAAAATGAAAAGAGTTTGAGTGAAAGAAGCGTGCACAGCGGAAATGTGCCCAGGAAAAGCCACATTTTTCAGCATTTTGTCCTCATTTTTTTTCCTTCTGTAACTGGTACACTTTCAGGGGAGAGGAAGCAAAAAGCAATTTATGCAGTTGATATCAGATTGCGCTTTCCTGACGAGGTCCATCACCCTCAGAAGCTGTGAGTGTTTGGGAAGGTGGTGATGCTTGCAAATCAGTACCAGAAGCAACACTGAGCAACCTGACTTCTTTTTAATCAGAAAGGAGACAAAACACCAGACTCCATTTAGGCTGTTTTCATGTTGTGTTTCGTTAAAGTACTGCATTACATTAAAAAAATACTAGCTGGTTGTTATTTATGTTTCAAATGATGCCATTCATTTATAATGTTTATTATAGATGTTCTGGTAATGCTTCAGAAATCAGTCAAGCGTTGGCACTCTGTGCTGTTGTTGGAATTGTACTGTTAAGTAAGAAATTCTCTATTCTAGAAAGCTGGCTATGGTGCATAATGTGATAAATATATGTCAAACAGGTCAAAATGATGAAAAAGAGGAGTGGCATTACTTGATTTCAGTAAAGCATTTCACACCGTCGCCCATAGCATCCTCGCAGCTAAACTGAAGAAGTGTGGTCTAGATGATTGGGTAGTGAGGTGGATTGTGAACTGGTTGAAGGAAAGAATTCAGAGAGCTGTGATCAGTGGGGCAGAGTCCAGCATGTAGTGGGGTCCCCCAGGGGTCGGTACTGGGACCAGTACTATTCAGTGTATTCATCAACAACCTGGATGAGGGAACAGAGGGCACTGTCAGCAAGTTTGGTGACACAGAACTGGGAGGAGTGGTGACACTCCATGGGGCTGTGCTGCC
>NW_010194009.1:0-11176 GCF_000695765.1 Mesitornis unicolor | reverse complement strand
CGTTCTGGGATTCTGTGATTCTGTGAAAAGCCTCTCTATTGTGTAACAAATAGTCTCATTCTTCAGATCTGAATAATGCTACTTTAGCCTGTGAAGGAAACAAGCCACATCTGCATATCAAGTCCAGAGGCTTAAAATAATGACTTGGCATTTGGTTGATTGGTGGGCAAATGTTGAACGACTGAATCATTGCCCCTTAAGTTAAATCCAGAAATACTGCAGCTGTAGTTTTTGCCAGTTATGACTTTCAGATATTCCTTGGGACTCCTGTGCCTCCAAAAGCAATTGTCAACTGACCCAGAAATATCATGGCTGTTTATGTAATTAGGGAGTTCACTCATGATGCTATAACTGCCAGCAAATACAATAGCACAGAGAATGATTTTGTTTAGTTTGTAGTTTTAGCGAGGGATCATTTGAGCAGCATATAAAAGTAGGGACATTTTTACTTATCCGCAGATTTTTTTCCATGACAGGTCCTCTTATAAAACATGTATGAGCCAAGCGATATTTTGGACAGACCTTAAAGCAGAGATTTTCAGAAAATAAGTGTTAAACACCATGAAGTTTCTCATGACTTTGGAGTCATTTTATCTGAGAAAAATACTGAAAAAATATATTGACAGTTTTAAAGGTTTAGTTGCGCTTTGACCTTGATTAAAAATCTGGGAAGAAGGTAATTAAATTGAAAAGCTTGATTGAAAAAAAATGACTTCAAAAAGCATGTTTCAGAATTGTTCATTTGTCGCTCTAATTCTGAAAAAAGCATTGCAGTGACATTGCAAATCCTGACTGTTGTGAAGAGAATTATTTATTAACAACTACAATGTTGACTTCTTTATGGAGAAAAAACAGATAAAGAAAGTGATATAAAATGCCTAAAAAAAAAAAGTGGCTTCTTTATTTACTCACAGTGGAAAATATATTTAAAATAAAGTAAAATATATAGAGGAGTGCATGAGGTGGTAAATTTTAAGGAGTAGTAGTTGTGCATACTCGTATTTGAAAACTTTAGCTGATGGGAATGATGATGTCTTTTATCACTTCCATTTTGCAGTGAGTATTGGTCATATTTTCATTTTGTTTTCCGTACCTAAAATTACTTTCTTTTTTTTTCAAATAGAGTAAAAAGAGAGTACAAAAAAATGGAGCTTTCAAGAAGGAAATATTATGTGAGACTCCCTGTAAAACTGCAAGACTTTAGAAAACAGCAGGATTCGTGAATAGCCTAATTCTAATTTGTGATGGGACGATCTATCAAATTGAATAGCACTTTTATATTAGTTAGGGGAATTTCTAGGCTGAAGAGAATATGCTACAGAATTACTGATGCAGGTTTTTCAAAATGATGAGCAACGGGGTAGCAGTAGAGCCTGGACTTGCTCTCCAGGCTCCAGTGGCTGTAGTAGCTTCCCAAGGGCTATAACCCGAGTTGAGACGCATCACTCAAAAGTAGACACTTACATCTGCATATCCTAATTTGGATCTGAGCCCTACACAAAGTGCTGAGAATTCCTAACTTCTTTTTGCCTTCTTTTAAACTTTACAACATGTGTGACACCATTCAGTGTTTCAATGCGAGACCCAACCTTGCTGTTCTCCTTTGCCTAATGGGCTTAGATCATGCATATTTTTGCTGTCACCTCTAAAGGAAAAATCGCCTTCTGAAGTATATGAGGAAGGGGTTTCTTTTTACTATTCCAAGTTTTAGAGGTATTTTAGCAGTGAATATGGTTCGAGCTCTTCCTGTTACGTTTTGTTAGTTTTTGTCAAGTCTATTTTAAGCTGTCCAAGGTTACTCAACCAGAATGGCCCCTTACACAAAAGAATTGTTTCCTAGGGCTATGCATAGCAGGATGCAGACCTTGAACTGGACTCTGAATTTAGAGGGAAGGAGCACAAAGAGAATGCAAAAGTGCCACGTCTGCGACAACCCGTTTCGCCAAGCAAAATGGATTGCAGTTAGACTGTAATGTTTTGTACTTAAATGGAGCCTTTTTAAGGAGCTTGTCTCAGTAATCAAATCTAGAAACCAAGAATGAGTGTCTCAGTCTGTGAGATATTATTTCTGGGTCAAGAAAATTGCGGCGAGTTCTGTATAACGTGTTTTTTTTCCTCTCCGTTGTGTCAACTTGTCATCCCATCATTGGTACGCCCAGGAGTTTTAGAAGATGAAATGTGTTGGAACAATGGAATAGCTCTACATATGTTTGGCATTTTAGCTTGTGTTATCTCATCATCTTTATTGGCTCCTACCCATCCTCCTAGCCATGAAATACACTGATCTAATTGCAGACTTGAACCATCACCAAAAAAAAGACATAAGTTCTCCTTGTTAACATGGGAATTTGAGTGTCTGCTTCATAGAAAGCTTACTGAGTTTGTGTTTAAATTTTAGGCACGTGCATTGTACTTAGCATTTTAAGATGTTCCTTTCATTTTTTATTAGGGTAATATCTTTTATGTATGGAATGATTTATTTTTTGTTTATCTATAGTAGCAGCATGGGTGATAGCTATGTTCAGTTTAATGGTATTCAGCCAAAACGTAACAGACTTAATCAGTGGGTAGTGAGATGAAACTGTTTGAATTAATTAGGAAATAGGTACCTAACCCTGGCGATGCTGCCACTTTTGCTGCCTGAAGCATACTACCTGCGTATTTTCTGCTGCTGTGTCGCAGAAATGGGAGGGAAAGGGGCATCCAGTTGATCTTCACATGCTGATTTGATGATAATTAATCAAAATCTCATAAGAGACAGTTGATGTTGGCTAACATCATGATGAGTAGCAGCGGCCTGTTAAGTGTCCCAAAATACTTCGAAAATCACAAGATGCATTCTGTTAATGGAACACAGACCATATCCAGAGAGGGAAATACTGAAATTTCTGAAACAGTCGTGTTTCAGCTGAGAATACCACAGCCTTACTGCATCTGGAATTATATTTGCCAAAGGAAAGAAGAATCTTAGGAAAGGAAATACCGTGACATATCCTATCAAAGGAGTCCCTCTGAGGCCGACTGGAGAAACTGCATCTCAGTGACCCTGAGAGTGCTGCCAAGGTCATCCACTCATCCAGCCCTTCGCTTCTGTGCTGGAGCCATTCATGCAAATTAAAGCCGCCCGCAGGCCTGCTGCAACTTGCAATATGCACACAGCTCTTCAAAGATTTCGGAATATACGCGAGTGGATTATTTGGGTTAACTTTCTTTTCCAGTTTGTCTTTTATTTGTCAGCTTAAGATTCGTGTTGTCTCCACCCTTCTTCATCTCATACCGTACATCCAATTTGCACATCCTACAAGAAAGAATGACTTTTTTTTGATGTAAAGTGAGATGTGGTCAAAGGGAAAAATTACATCAAGGGAGGAAGAAAGCCTAGAGAAAGCACTAGGATGCATCTGCCACAAAAAACTAGCGTGTATTCTGGTTTGTTTGCTTGAATGGTTTCAGTGTTTGTTCTTGCTCTCATAATTTTGTTAGCACTGCAAGCAGCAAAGTAAGCAGCGTTTTGAATTTCACTTGGTATAAGCTATGTTAAAATTGTGTTGTTGCTCATCTGTGGCTGCACAGTGACTAAAACAGATGTGGCTTTTTGGGGTGAGCAGTGCTCAGGGGCTTATATATTTGGGATTGCTCAGCGGGCTGATGGATTCAAAAGGAGATGGCTCAATGTTATGGCAAAAAAAAATTAAACAAGAGTCAGGGCAAAGAAAGAACAATATAGATCTGAGTGCTGAGGCTATCTACTTAATATACACTCTTTAATCTGTATGTGTATTTATTTCCTCATGTCCCTGTAGAGCTCCACATAGAGCAGAAATCATAATAAGAGCTGTGTTTCACAACAGAGCTGTCAGACAGCCGAGCTCAGCTTTTGCTGCCATTTCATGAGACTTTTGGAGCTAGCTGTCAACGATCTAATCAAATCTTACCTTCCAGTGAGGGCATGATAACCTTAAGGACAGTCTGTGCTTTTTAAGAGGTGAACGAGCTTTCATGTCTGGCTAAATCACACAGTTATGAAAACTTGCAAAGCAAAAGGAACTCAAATGCCATCATGCCTTTTTCCCCTCTTTGAAAATCTGGGAAACTAAACAGTATGAAAGAAAATTAACACCAAACAGTGGCTAAAACCACACACATCCAGATAAGAAAACAGACTCAGGATGGAGGTCGAGGTGAGACAACCTTAACTCTCTTGAGAGAGAAGAGGATTCATTTGTTTCTGTGTGTACATTTGCTTTGAGCTACCTCTGCAGCTCATCCATCTAGACTTAGTATCTCAGGGCATCGTAAGATGGAGTCACCTCCTGTTTCCCGTTTGGGACTGTCATAAAATCACTGCTTACCGTAGAACCATAGAATGGTTTGGGTTGGAAGGGACCTTAAAGCCCCCCCAGTCCAACCCCTGCCATGGGCAGGGACACCTCCACCAGCCCAGGCTGCTCCAAGCCCCAACCAACGTGGCCTTGAACACTGCCAGGGAGGGGGCACCCACAGCTTCCCTGGGCAACCTGGGCCAGTGTCTCCCCACCCTCACAGGGAGGAATTTCTTCCTAATATTCAGTCTAAATCTCCCCTCTTCCAGTTTAAAACCATTCTCCCTCATTCTATTGCTACCTGTCCTTGTAAAAAGTCCCTCCTTGGCTTTCCTGTAGGCCCCTGTGGAAGGCTGGAATAAAGTCCCCTCAGAGCCTTCTCTTCTCCAGGCTGAGAAGGCCTTGAAGGCCAATTTCCCTCAGAGTCCTCTTCCTGCAGCGAGCTTCTTGTAACTGATGCAAAGACATTTCTGAAAACATCACAAACTGTTCTCATGGTACTTTGCCCAAGTAATTTCCAGCGGTTCTTGGCATATCTTGAGGTAGAGTGATCGCTACTTATAAACACAGACAAGAAAATGCCAGCATAACTTCACAGTCTGAACGTAGCTTCCTTGGGGGTTTGTCAGTGTTTTGGAAACAAGCTCTTTTGCCTTTGCCAGGGAAGAAGGCAGCCCCTGCAGCCTGGGAACATGTGCCTGGTTCCCTGCCTGCTCTCCTTCTTGGAACTCGAGATTTCAAGTAGCCTGCTTTCCTCAGATCCTGCCAAAAATTAACTTGGTTTCTGACTGCTCGTAATAGAAAGCGTCACAGATAAGGAGACTGGAAGAAAGAATATCCTTGTTTCTTGACTGTATTCCTGGTTTTGTTTCAAGCTTGAGGAATGTCAGTCTTGAAACTGGTTGAGAATATTATGTGTCGTTTTTGAAAGAAGAAAGTAGAATTTAGGCAAAACTAGGTTTCCCAGGAGAAAAAAAAAAGGTTTTTTTTAATTAAATAAAAGTACTTTCGGTCAGATAGAAGGCAGTTTAAATGTTTTGACTTGTTATATCAAACTGAAATGTTTGGTTTTGTTCAGTTGGTCAGTTACTTATTTCTGTTTGAGTGAGTACTTCAGGAGAGCTGGAGCTGTGATACCTTCCATCCCCAGACTTCAACTGTCAAAATCCCCGGTGGTTTTTGATCTGCTTGAATCATCTCTGTGCATTAAGGGCAGGCTATGTCGGTGATGCAGCACAACTTTGGCACTTATTTTCCAAATGTACCCAGATGAGAAGCATAAGGATTCTCAGACTGCATCTGTATCATTGTTGGTAACTCTCTGGTTCCTACTATTTGTTGTAGGAAGTCTGAAAACCATCAATTTGAAGAGAAGGCTGAGGGGAGACCTCATCACCACCTACAACTACCTCAAGGGAGGTTGTAGAGAGGTGGCTGCTGGTCTCTTCTCCCAGGTGATGGGGGATAGAACAAGGGGAAACGGCACCAAGCTGTGCCAAGGGAGGTTCAGGTTAGAGATAAGGAGGAAGTTCTTTACTGAGAGGGTCGTCAGAAGCTGGCACAGGCTGCCCAGGGAGGTGGTGGAGTCACCATCCCTGGATGTGTTTAAGGAGCGGGTAGATGAGGTACTTAGGGATATGGTTTAGTGGGTAGACAGGAGCGGTTGGACATAATGATCTCGGAGGTCTTTTCCAACCGAGCGATTCTGTGATTCTGTGAATTACATGAAAGTAATCTAAGTTCTTTGAGAGTTTTGTCTGTTGGGAGGAATAAAACCACAAAAAGCTCTGGCAATCGGAACTGACTTGTGCCTATACCAATTAAAATGAGATATTTAATATTGGAAAAAAAAATCCTTTCAATCGAAAGTGTCAGAGGGATGCTTTGTCATATCCACAGTGTCATTAAAAAAAAGAAAAGGTTTTATATAAAACAACATGCTGAATTTGCAAGATTTCCTACAGGATGGCAGCTCTTACTCCTTATAGATTCCAATTGCATACTTCAGCACAACTTGCTGGTACTAAAGGAATCTGATCTTGGGAGTAATAGTTAATTACTAAGGGCTTAAGTCTTGTCACTGGTGTAGGCTTTTATGATCAGATGGTTTCATACGTGACATTTGAATTTATTTCAGAAAATACTCTGCAGTAGCTTTTATTTGCTATTATTACACGGTGTCAAAATTACTGCAAATTGAACCAACGCACAAAACTACACATATCAAAAGGGGTTTTTTAAATTAATTGTGTGAGGGTTTTGTGTGTTATTGATCTCCCTGTCTTGGGAAGTACCTTCAATTGACCAAGAGGAGATCACCGGGGATCACTCAGATCCCCAGTCCCACCAGTGCAACAGACTGAATTTGAAGAGATGTCTTCGGTTCTCTACTGCATTGCTGCTAGTCTGTACAAATAAGATAGGTGTTACAGAAAACACTGTCTTCTCTTAAAAAAAAAAAAAATTACTGTTTAAACATCACATTTTTGTTAAAAAGGCAATTTTGTACATTTAGGCCATAAATGTTATCTTTTAAAATTGAAGGCTGTCCTATAGATCAGATAAGATGTACCTGCTTTGCAGACTTACATACATCATTGCTTCTGCAACTTCAGCACCTCCTGGAATTTAGCACCCTCCCAAAACCTCTGCTTGCATCATCAGTGATATTTTTATTCACAAAATGTCGTGGAGCTTTCCTTTTAGAAGTACAAACAAACTTTTGCATTTTTTTTCTTCTACTTTAATACTGCCAGATCAAGCACAATCCACTCACAGCTTCTCTACACAGAGAGGAGAATTTGGCTTATCATGAAAAGCAGGAAAAAAAACCCCACAAAGCCAGAGCAGTGTCTGGAAGAGAAGCCCAGAAAATAAAGGCTTCCCATGGTGGGTCTGCTCCACCCCTTCTGCTCACCCCACTGGGGAGCAATGGGACAGCTGTGACCAGGAGGAGAAATAGTAATGTAGAAAAAGAAGTATCTCAATACAATATAGAGGTAGCAAAATAACCAAAGTGCTTTCTCTAAAACATTAAATATGTCTAAAATCAAAAAGTAGATGGAAAGAATGGCCAGTACCTGTTTTCCAATCTGTACACAAACGTATGTTCCTGCTCTGAGGATGCTCTTCTCCTGCATTACTACACTTGGGCCAGAGTTATCTTGTAGTGCTTTTCAGCTCTTCCCATGTTACCTAGGGCACTAAATGAGCCCTGAGAAGTTTTCTTTGCTATTTCATTGAGCTTCCTTTGTGAGGGGAAACTGCCCATACTCCACGAGGCAAAATCCAATCTTTCTATCCGTTCAGGAAGAAAAGGAAGGAAAAAAAATAAGCTCCATGTATAGGAAGTAAATTCTACAGTCCATTTCTGCCCTCTAATTTGAAGCTTTTAGGGATGTAGCCAGTGCTGATCAACAGTCTTTGCAACAAAATGCCCACTAACCTGTGGGTTTAGCATTGTCAGAGTTACAGCTACCCTTTCAGGTAAGAAAATTTTCAATTTCTGGACTTTTTTTATTATAGGAAGCAGTAAATGAACTGGGCAGAAGGACAGTGAGTGCAGGTGGTCAGTTCCCACCTCCCTTAGTTGCACGGTTGAATAAGCATGGACACATTTAGCAAACAGCCGTGCTGGAGCCATGAGGGTCTAAGGGTAGAAATTTGGGAAGATTTGTAGGAAAAGGTCGTGTCTTTTATTGTAGAAGCCAAGGGGACTGAGGCTGTGGGGGAGATAGACGTAAGCTTTTAGGCATAAATACAGGTTTAAGTGAGGATGGGAACTGTTGCTGTAAGCTCAGTTTAGTTAGATCGATCAGTGATCTACATGCCCGAAAACCTAAATTCAGGGAAAACACAGGCAGTTTGTATAATAATAGTAATAATATTCGTAATAATCATAATGATGTCTGCCTACAAACTTTGTCTTGCATTTCTGACTGCTTAGAAGGCCCTCTTTCAAGAGCAGTGATGGAGGGGTTAAATATGTACACTAAGAAAAAGCATTGGCATTCTCCACTCTGTGTTCTGAGACATGCCAAGGTAGAGAAATGTGTGAGTTATCTTTCGCTTGTGTGAAACCAGCAAGAAAAACGAAGACAATATGTTCAAAAAAATCAGTTTAACGAGATTTGGAATCACAGGCTCTGAAAATCTTAACAGAAACCAAATGGTTTCTTTGTGGTGTTACTACAGTACAAGAATTTAGATTGCATGGGGATTATGCTGTGTGCTTCCCTCTTAACATACTTGAATTTCCTTTCAGTTTAACCTTCACGTTGACTTTTGGGGATTTTGAAACAATTACAATTTGTCTATCATGTGCTTTATCCTAAGTTTCCGATATGCACTCTCAGCTGTAACTGTCTTCTCTTTTTCCTTTTCTTTTTCTGAGGGAAAGATAATGAAGGTTATAGCAGAATTCAGAAAAAAAAAGAAAGAGCAGTTTTCATGAAGGACGTACATGAGTGTGGACTAAGGGCATAACTGAAGTTGTTTTTGATGTAGCTAGAAACGGCAGAGCCTGATCATGCTGTAAGCACATGAAAGCTCTGTTTCTTACAGTTGTGCTTACTGCAGCACTGTTCATTGCAGCACTGACATACTGAGGTGTCTGGATTTTACTCAGTGGACGTAGGAGTCTGCGGTCATAGATTTCGCCGTGCAAAAAACAAGACGACTGTACGGCCAAAGTGTGTGTTTCTCTAAAGCTCACCTTTGCTTCAGTACTGGGAATCGAGAGCTTAAAGTGCTCGCACAGGTCCTTAAAATAATCCAATGCAAGAAGAGATTCTGTTTCTCTTTCTATGGAGAGATAGATTTGCTGTGATTGTGAATAGTTTTTGTCCCACAGTGTGGGCATTTTAAGGGAACTGCTGTAGGGGACACCATGCGAAGGACCATCTGGTCTGAAAGAGGCATCTAATCTTGAATCAGTTTAAAACAGTAAGACACCATCAGGTTATGCTTCAACTAGACAATCCAGCGTGACTCCCTAAGGATGAATTGGAACCAGGTACAGTTATTTAAAATACATTGTAAATCCAATTTAAAATAAAACAAAATGAAAAAGGAAAAAAAAATAAAGGGGGGAAAAAGCTTTCTTACAGTGAGTTAGAGCCCAGCAGTAATTAACAGCAAATTCTAGAGAACTCCCATGGGAAATAAATCCCATAATATAGAGACTGGAGGTAACCCATGAACTTCCTATGTGAAGTACAAGAAAATCGGCTCTGTACAACCAGGAGTAAGAAACCATTGTCAAGGGGGATTTCTCTTTCATGGCAAAGCTGTGATTTGAAGTCTGCAAAAGACCATTTCTGTAGCATCAGAAGGTAGTGTTGCTCCACGTTGGCTAATCATTATGGGGGTTGTAAAACAACTGCACAGCAAATTACAGATCTCCAAACAACTGGAGGTACTGAAACGGACACTGTTGTCACTGTCTGCTTCATGTATTGATGATAATCTTGCGTGACCTTTCCAGAGAGGGAATATTTATATCCTGTGGAGTCATAAATCTGGCACCTGACATTTGGCTTTTGCACGTAGAGCTGGATGAAATGTTCAGTACACCCGTGGCTTTTGCAGTGCTGTTTTGTCACTACAGATGGCTCTGCACAAGCACAGAGGAACAGAAAAATCCTGCTATGTGGATGAGAGCAGCCACATCCATGCAGGATAGGCTGGGTGGGATGAAAACACCATAACTAACGTCCTCCCTGCACATGGCATAAGCTGTGACGGCGAGGCAGAAAACAGAAGAGGGTGGTAATGCTCAGAAAGGACAAAGAACTAAAATTAGAGGAGCCGTCTTCCCAGGAGACGGGGATTTAATAGTCTATTTATCAGATTGGAGGAAAGGAAGGCTGATTCTAGCGGGTTAGGGCAGATAAAAATAATGCCTGCCCCAGAAGTGGAAGTAGAGGACAACGGCATAGCGATATTATGACACCTGCCTGAATATTCACCTCATTTGTAGGCAGGAGAATTTGTAGATCGGTTTCTGGGTAATAATATATATTAACAGACCCCAGTAGTGCAGTGTGGAGCATTTGAAACTGCAAGGTGTGTGACTGATCCCATGGTATTCCTGCTCTGAGCTCCTGGCAGGTAAAGACATGGAAAGAAGTGATACTGATGGCAGGAAAGGTAAAGGAAAAGCCAGATGTTGATGGAAGTGCACTGTTTAGTGAGATTCAGTGCCCCTATGGCTGTACCCAAATATAGAAAGAGCTTTTGGCTTAATCATTTGGGATGAAGTGGTACTGCCAGCTTAGCAGCGGTTATCCTGCTGTTAAAATTGAACTCTCAAATCACGAATGCTCGTTAAGGAGAACTATGGGCAAGGCCTCCAAAGTGATGACATAGCACGTTGGTGTGTCTCAGTGCTGGATAAGATGCTAACCTGTGTCTTTATGATGGCTGCTCCACAGCCTGAACATTTCTGGGCAATGGTAAAAAGGGTTATTGTGCATCATCCTGACTGAATCAATTTTATTTTAAAAAAAGGCAATAAGAACTCAAAATAGCTATTAAGCAACATGACTGATTAGCACAGCAGGCATAAGTCCTGTAGAGCAGAATATGCAGAAAGAGTATTATGCTTTCCGAACACAGAGCTGTGACTCTGGGACATCTTAATCAGGAGGCGCTGCAAAAGCATGTGTGTCCCGTGGGGATTTGCAGTTGCTGGTAACAGAGAGTCAAGAGGGCTAGCACAAAAAAAATAACAAAAAGCAAGTTTTACAGTAGTCGAGTTGGAACAGGGAAAGCCAGGGAAGGACAAATTATATTTATATTTACACTCTATATTTTATATTTATATTTTATATTTATACTTATATCTATATCTA